>NW_006911901.1:1663162-1789485 GCF_000338995.1 Bipolaris sorokiniana ND90Pr | reverse complement strand
CTGTTACCTAAGAGACTTTCTCTTTACGCGAGACAAAGTAGACTCTAAAGTTTGCCCCTGCAACTATAGAGCTACTCAAGATCCTACCCATATCCTCCTTAGCTGTACGCTATATAAGGAGGCTAGGATAAAGATGCAGGAGGCGAGCAAGGACCCCCTATCGCTAGCCTTCCTGCTAAACACGAGCGTAGGCATACAGGCTACTATTGCCTTTATTGAAGAAACTAGGGCTGCAACACAGGCCTGGCACAAAGGAAACCTCGAGAACTAGGGCAACACCTATACTAGGTGGCCTCGCCCTACACCCACCCTACCTCTCTCTTTTACCCGCAAGACCCCCTTCTACCTCCCTCTAGACTAGGCTACGAGCCTCACCTCGATTTAGATAGCCCCCTCCCCCACCTACACCAAAGTGATAGCACTACGTAGATACTTGCGGGCCTAGCCTGCACGTCTTATATAGCCCACCGGCTGAGACAGGACGTAAAACCAAAATAATAATAATAATAATAATATAAGGGCCTAATGCCTGATACTATATACTAGAGTTTTATATAGTATGCTCAGTTGCTTGGTACTGCTAAGAAGTACTAATCACTGAGCAACTTGAAGGTTGTAATGGGTGGGCCGGATCCGGCCTAGCGCGCAGCTACTCACGCCGCCTATGTGACTAAAAGGTATGCACAAGACAAAAAGCTTGTCTTATTTTCATAGTATCTGGATACATATACTCGATATTGGGGCGCGCGTATCGCAGCGCCGCTCTTAAGGGCGTAGCCCATTACACAGGTCGATATGCAGAGTACTTAGTTGCTTAGTAGTGCCAAGACATACTCATCACTGAGCATTGTACAGATCACGTGATGCGCTAGTCCTAAACGAGTATCTCTGTTTCTTGCTGTGGTTTTGTTGTTATGTTTATTACTGCTTTAATCATTGTAGTGGCGGAATACCCTCCTACTCCTGAGGTAGCCTCGTAACACTACGGTCCTTTCTCGATCCGCCACGATCCTTTTTTAATCCGCTATAGTCGTTTTGTAATCCGCCACGGTCCTTTTTTATCTGCTATAACTGTTTTTCAATCCGCTACGGTCCTTTCTCGATCCGCCACGATCCTTTTTTAATCCGCTATAGTCGTTTTGTAATCCACCACGGTCCTTTTTAATCCGCTATAGTTGTTTTTCAATCCGCTACGGTCCTTTCTCGATCCGCCACGATCCTTTTTTAATCCGCTATAGTCGTTTTGTAATCCGCCACGGTCCTTTTTTATCTGCTATAACTGTTTTTCAATCCGCTATGGTCCTTTCTCGATCCGCCACGATTCTTTTTTAATCCGCTATAGTCGTTTTGTAATCCGCTACGGTTCTTTCTCGATCCGCCACGATCTTTTTTTAATCCGCTATAGTTATATTTCAATCCGCCATGGTTCTCTTTCGACCCGCTACGTGTTACACGGGGTTAGGTGCTAATACTTCTCTTCTCGATCTAGGTTAGAGCGAGTAGGATAATGTAAGCTCCGTGAGAGTTTATCTAGCGATATGGTGGAGTGGTGTACTTATAGAATGGGACCATAGGTTTAACAACTACTAATCTATTTGTTAATAGATTAATAGGTTATGATCTTATAAAGTAAATTAACTAGTAAGAAATTATAATGTAAGTTAGTTAACTAACTATAGTAAGTGTAATAATGAAATCTATCTGTCTTTATATCCTTATTGTAATGGGTAGGCCGGATCCGGCCTAGCACGCAGCTACTCACGCCGCCTATGTGACTAAAAGGTATGCACAAGACAACAAGCTTGTCTTGTTTTCATAGTATCTGGATACATATACTCGATATTGGGGCGCGCGTATCGCAGCGCCGCTCTTAAGGGCGTAGCCCATTACGCTTATCACTGTAAGGGGCTACGCCCATATGTATATGGCTTGGCTTTGCCAAGCAAATCGAGTATATCTATGCAACTACCTTGACTTCAAGACAAGCTTGAAGTCTTGTTACTGCCTTTTTGGCAAAATGGTCGGCGTAAGTAGTTGTACGTTAGTGCCACGATACTCTGAACCGGAAGATAACCCTCGGGAATCCATCAGGTACCCCTCGGGCCAGGGCAGTCCCAGTCATGTGCATAGAGTATATAGTCTCGTCCGAACCTAAGGTCACTCCTTAAGGATTCGTCTTAATTCACTTCAACTGATATACTTTGTGCCTATCCACGAAACACCTCACAGTTAGGCTCCAAGAGCCCGCCCATTACAATTACTTCTAGTCCTACTACTACTACTATTACAACTTGATCTCTAGCTTGCCCAATGTTTTTAATAGCTACTATTGTAGGATTGCTACTATCACATACTACATAATATGTGACAGTCGTCTTGGCGCGATAACATATCACGTGACCAAGCCCCGCGATAATCATCACTTTTGTTATGGGTTGGCCCTTTACAGGATACTGTTAGGAACCAAGAGTTATTGTATTACTTGAGATATTGAGAATAGCTGGGGTTTACGGTCTACTTATAGTATCCTCTAGTTACGTGTCCTGCTTATTACTATACTTTTATAGGGTAGGTATAACCTACCCCATAACAACTTTCTGGTCCGAACACGAGTTGGTCTTGCTGTAAGGGGCTACGCTCCGGGGAACAATTGCGAGGTATGTAAGAGGTTGTATTCGATGGAGAGCTAAGCTTCTGAGCTGCGTAGCTATTATATACAATGTTAGTTGGCTAAGTATGTAACTATTAGGTTCATAGAATCTGTCGTCTAAACATTATTTCAGTAGTACGTGTGACAGGTTGAACGCCCTTTGGATAGATCTTCGATGAGATCTCGGTTCATTCCGCGCTCGCACGATCTGAACAACGTTCAGACGACGAGCGCAGAATTTGGTTGTCACCTAGAGCACCCGGATTCTTCCCACCGCCCGAGCAGCGCTTAGACAACGCGCTCAGATACTTCCGCATAACCTTTTCTCCGATAAGTAAATAAACATCACGCAAGTAGAGGAGATAGCTCTTCATCAAATAAAACCTCTTTATCCCTCGCGATTGCTCCCTGGAGCGTAGCCCCTTATAATGCGCGAAGAATCTAGGTGCTCTAGGTAGTGTAACTATGCTACAACACCACCAAGGATTGGACCTATACTATGGTCGGATCGGAGGAAGTATGCGCCACCCCCTTCAGCAGTCATTCGTTTTTGTAGTCGGACCCGATTCGGATCCGACTAGGACAGGTATATATGGAGACAATCCCTGTAGCTAGTTCTGTAGTTTTTCGATATCTTTTCGTAGAAGGCCTATAGGTGTCTATTCGAACCAAGGCTCGTTTGTTGTCCTACGCACTCACATACGCCTCTGAGTGACGCTACTGCCGATACTGATCCAACTAGTCTTGCCTGCGCCGTTACAGCGAAGGGCGTCCAGCCCAATACATCTGTAGAGTAGACTACATTGCCCTTCAAGGCTACGGTGTCGCTATAATGCTTTAGTCACAGTAGACGATACTTTTAGAGTGCTAGCTAGTCGTAGGATGTCTTAAGTAGACTTCTAGATTCAATACAATTCCCTAATTCCAAGAATTAAAACGCTCAATATTGTCGTGTTCTTCTTTGTTTCTTATGCAGTATGCTCAGTTGCTCAGCAGTGCCAAAAGGGATTGATCAACACGTACGATAGAATCACGCGATAGAGAGGATTGTGGCGTAATGTCCTGGGTCGCATTCTTCGCGCTTGCTTATCGGCTAATAGGTATTCGTATCGATGTGTACATTTGTATCCGCATCCGCATCCGTATCCGCAGTCATGGAACTGTTAGTAGTAAGGCTAATGATTAACACTAAATGTTGCCTTGTTTTAACCTTAAGCGAAGCAGCTGAATCATGGGATACCTTCAAGGTAATATAGAACTTAGGCGTAACCGCTTAGCCGAGGCAACGCAAGATTATGGTTTATGAGTCGCAGCCTCACGGCAAGATCGGGTAGTACAGGACTGTACCTAAGGGTAAGTTGTTTGTCTATCCGCTAAGTTGTTTGTTCGCCTATGAGTGGAAGGTTATTCTAAACATGTTTAGACATACTATCCGATCGCAGTTCGGGTAAGCTGCGGATACTAGGTATTCTAGGTAGCACCTAGGATCTAGGATCCGAAGTCTCGTAGAGACACTCTTGGCATCGCACCGAGATCCTGCCGAGGGATACCCGCTAAAGGACGATCATCATAGGTAAACAAACACCTCAGCGGATAGATAAGTAGCTCACTGTCAAATTTAATACTACACTACATGAACTGGTTACTTAACTGCCAATCTTATACTGAGATATTACACCACCTATCTTCTACGCTTTTCACATACCTCTTAGAACAAAGAAATATCCTCGCGTAAGTAATACCGGAATCTTAGAAAACGATGCTACAGTCTTTAAAGTACCTACTTATATTGATTCTTTACCCGATTTAGTATGGTTGTAAACAAAGAATGGTCTGCTGTTGCACTGGAGCACCGATATAGTCAATTGAACAATCGAGATAAGAAAAGGCCGCTTGCCTATGTCAAAAGGCACGAAAAAGAAGATCAGGGGCAAGTGATAGAATTGTTAGGGGATGAAACCGATCTCTACAACTTTACCAAGCTCGAGAAAAAAACTTTCTCGTTGTTACCATACTCTACGATTAGCTGGCTAGTATCATCATTGTATTTTGCCTGGGTACAGACAGATATACTGCAAAGACAGGCAACTTTAAAAGGCTGGGAGTTTGAAACCTCTTGCCGGCAAGGGTTCCTACTCCTAGATTTAATATGCACAGGTAAGTATTGGAAGATTCTAAAGACTAAAATCTAACTTCTAAAAGCGCCAAATTACTTGAAATTGTTTGGAGACTCCCTGGCCATATTAAGTGGGAAGTGGAGACCAAGACTTCGAGCAATAGGAAACAATGTCCCGGCCGTGGATGTAGCCATTGTATGCTGCAAAGAGCCACTAGCGATCATCCTGGATACCGTTCGCGCAGTTCTAAACATTGATTACCCGGATAGTCAGTTTCGCCTTGTGGTTTCAGATGATGGTGATCAACCAGAAGTTAGACAGGGAGTTGCAGAGATTCAGGCTGAGTTCCCTTGCCGTAAACTATTCTATACAGCGCGTCAAAAAACCGCACAAAACAGCCATAAAGCCGGCAACCTCAACCATGCGCTCGAGTTTTACACTTCTCTACCTGGAGAGCCTGCACCGTTCTTCGCAGGAATCGATGCGGACATGATAGTTGAGAAAAGATGGCTTCGAGCACAGATTGGCTATTTGATGGTAGATCCCGCGCTCGCATTCACTTGTCCACCACCCCGTTTTTATAATCTACCAGTCAATGATCCTTTATCACAGTCACTTCTTATCTTCCAGAGATACGAAGAAATTGTAAAAGACAGGGCTGGATTTCCTTGGTGTACGGGTTCGGGATGGATTATGCGACGAACAGCCTTGGATCAGATTGGCGGATTTCCGGATGGTTCACTGACGGAGGATCTTCTTTGTGGTAATCTTTTACTTGGAAAAGGTAAGCACACTATATCTATCACTAAATTAGTATTAATCCCTCTAGGTTGGAAGGCAGCGTATGCAATGGAGACGCTACAATGGGGTCTTGTCCCTGATTCTTATTATTCACACGTACAACAGCGGAAGAGATGGGTAAGTTGACTTAGTCTCCCTAGCTTTACATATTTTCTATATTCTTACTAATCTTTTGTAAAGAGTGTTGGTGCCTCACAGGCCGGAATCCTCATGAAATTCTGTCTCACTGGATCAAAGGCTCGTCAAATGACTGTTTTCCAGAGGGTGTTTGGGTTTTTCTATCCAATGCAGAGCGTAGCATCTACATTGGGAGTGTTTGGAGTTCTTGGATACTTAATATCCTTTCTATGCGGGATAAGTGCGGCCCAATACTCAAACGATGAGGAGTTGAAGTCACTCGTAAGGCTGTCATGTCTAACTCACCTCTTCTACTTTGTACGTCTTTGCCAGATATCTGTGCTGGGAGGGGTAGCGGCTACATTTCGTGAGATGGTGTCATCGCATTTCCTCATACCATGTAAGTTGTTGTCCCCCTACAGCCTAGCGATAGATACTAACACACACCTGAAGACTTCGCCTACGATCACTGGAAGACATTTCTCCTCCCTCGATGGCTAGGAGGCAGACCAGAGCCTTTCAGTGCACGTTTTGTTGCAACTGGTAGTATTGTCGATGATTTGCATGAGTGGAATCCCTTAAGACGGGCCCCACTCTACCGCCGATTGAAGTCAGTGCTGATTAAAGACGGTGCTATATTCCAGATATTCATAGCCTTCGCTCACATCGTGGGAGTAGGCCTGAACCTAAAAAGAGCGTTCGCTCTGCATGAGCCCTACACTAAGGGTTTCAACATCTATCTTCTAACACGAATATTCTGGGTTCCTGTTTCGTGGCCGCTGAATATTGCGGTCTTTATACGTCCGCTCCAGTATGTGCTGTTTCCACCATCGGTTGCAGACCGAGAATCGCTTCTAGATCGCGACGATAAGGGAGTTGCGTACCCAAAGGCCAGTGCTAGAGTGCCAAAATTCACTCATTTAGGACTTGGAATGGAGCTTTTTTGGCTTCTGCAGGCGATTTATGCCTTATTTATGCTGATTAGTACATTTTACTACTAATACGCGCAGTACTCATACATTAATACCAACTTTGAGTTTTTCAGAACAGGTGTAATTTTAATCAAATATATACAAATTCATCCCAAGAAAGCAATCAACGTTCAACTCTACATGCTAAAGAACCGTGTGGGCTGAGAATGGCAGAGAATGACCAATTATTACATATACTCCACTTTGGCAAGAGATGATGCATTGTTAAGTGTGACTGTAGAATCTGTAACGTGGCAAAGCCGCTCAACACGTTCGCGTCCCTTGATTATGTCCTTCTGCTTCAATGGCCAAGACATACTTGCACAGGAAGCAAGGTATGATGGCAGTCCCTGAGAAAATAGGTCTCTAAAGGTCAATCTCTAGTTTGAAGTATCGTGATAGAGCTGACGTAGCGGGAGGACTTGTGCGCTCCCGCTATGCCGTGGCCGCACGGACTGAGGAGGAGGTTAGCCTTGGTGGCTTTTGTCGAGACTGAATTGCAAAAGGATCTTGTCTTCAACTACTGCTTTGATCTCTATGAGGCGTAGCGTTAATTTAATAATATAATAGAGGTCAACTACTTAAGCGCCTTCGTAGGCGGTTCATGACAATACTGTGGTTGTGGCTTTTCCGTTCCGGTTCTAGACCCCGGACTGACGCCAGCCACATCAACGCCACATCACACGATACAATTTCACAAAGACTTTCTGCTGCTGCGAACATGTTATCCATGATACAATTACTTTTGTAGGTCTAAACTAATAATCAAGTATCCATGTGCATGATGAGCAATCTTGACTTTGATGGCAGATTGACATATGTTGGTCTGGCCAACAGTGGACCCTCAGAGGATGTTCCAAGATCAATGCACGTGGCGCCACTCCTAGCCCTAGTCAGCTATGATATTAACGCCTCAGAAGTGTACCGAAATAAATTGTCCCTGAGTTATGGAACAACGAGTAAGTACACACTCAGCACCTACAAAAGAGAAGAGTTGTCCATGTTCGCTCTTCTCTTGTAAAAATTTCCTTCGTCGATTCGCGAGCAAAGTTCCCCCAATATGCCTTCGTCGTTACCATCTTCCTCCTCCTCCTCCTCCTCTCACGAGGACTTAGATAGTGGCATAAACGCTGCAAAACTTGAAGCAGCCAACCGTTATATCCGTTGGAACCTATTGTTTCTCTTAACCATCTTCATCTTTCTTCTTTTTCCGCTATGGATGCCTTTTGTTCCCTACGTTAACCAAGCGACCAACCTCGTCATCATAATGATAATCGGGTTTTTCCAAATAATCTGGCTGATAGCCACTATTTGCGCCATCCGACGAACACTAGCCATAAAAAACCGAAACAAGCTCAAGAACACAAAAGCTCAAGATCTCGAATCAGCTGATGCCATGGCCAAAAACTACTCAACAGTTCGTCACATAGTCGCCATGACTTTGTATAAGGAGCCTATGAGCGTACTTCAAACTACCTTGGACTCTCTTGTGCTGCAAAAAGATGCCAAATCCCAGCTTTCCGTCATTATCGGCATGGAGTGTCGCACACCTGACAGGGAAGCTAAATACAATGAAATCTACGCAAAGTACAAGAGCAAGTTCCTCCGACTCATCGTCACCTTCCACCCCTCGGGAATTCCTGGCGAGATTAGCGGCAAGTGCTCCAACATGAACTACGCCTGTCGCCAAGGTTTGTATGTCCTCCGTCAAGATGTTGAATACAACTATGAGAAATACGAACACATTTTTACCAACTGCGACTGCGACTCCGTTTTCGATCCCGAATATATGCTGGAATTGGAAACCCAGTACTACAAGCTAGATCCCGCCGACCGCCACTCCTCCATTTGGCAATCCATCATCATCTACAAGCGCGACTCCATGCCTTTTTTTGTCGACATTACCGGTGTTCTGCGTACCTTTTTCTTTATGGGTGTTTTGATTCCATGGAACATTAATCCCATGTCCCATTACTCTCTCAGCGTTAAGTTGTTAGAGGAGGGCGCCTTTACCCACCCATCTTATCAGATGGAAGATATCATTGCTTTAATCCGCTACACAATCATGACACAACGAGAAATTCGCATCCGGCCGTTGAACCTCATTTCAATCAATGGTCCGACTTCTGGCGCCAACTACGGAGATGAAATCCGCGAATGGGCCCTTCAAATTCGCCGATGGACCATTGGCGCTGGTGAAGTCTTCCACTACTTCATTGTCAAGACGTACAGAATTCCTGGGCTTTATCTATCCATCAGCTGGGCTACTCGCTTCTTCATCTACTATGGCCTCATTCTCTGCGCCAGTGCCATTTTCTCTGTGGTTTCCCCCATCATTATTCAACTCGTCAATACAGTTGCTGCCCAACATGACCGCCTGGTCATCAGCGACTCTCTCTTTTCAAAAATCTGCTTTATTTTCTTAGGAACACAATATGCGTTTCTACTAATTGCCACTATCCTCGTTCGTTGGAACTTACCTGTGCCCGGTGATACCAACAATCACTACAACAAGGGTCTTCGGGGGATAACAAGGGGCTTGCTACATTGGATGTTGATGTTGCCAACTATTCTTGCGTATAGCCTGGTAGAGCTCTATTCATTCTTCGAATTAGCCTTTAGAGGGAAAGATGTTTGCAAGCATAATGCTGCTAGTAAAAACAATCTAGTCATCATAAAAGGCGGCGTAGATTCTTGAGATCTATATAGGCGTCTCACTCTAGTAAGCAGCACAAGAACACTAAAGAGAAACTGGAATGGAAGGAAGCAATTTCTTAACAAAACAGTAATACTGAATAACGTGGTTCACGAGCGATTCTGCCACTTCTCCGCGCCACCCTATTTTCACAACAAAATTGTACAGCACCACAATTTTTTTAATTAATTAGAATAGAATATGCTTCTTTTAACGCGCTGTTACCTTCTATGTCCTTCAATTCTACTTTGCAGGTGCGAGAGTTATGTCCAACTTGGCTGTAACGTCTGTAGCATCGTTCACTGCGCGCTCCCTTCACAAGCATTACACCGTCCTTCCAGCAACGACCCTCTGCCTTATCGACTTAATCAGCTACCTGGCCAGCTATATGGGACACTTCTTTCTGTACGTAGCGCTGCTTATGAGTTTTGTTTCGTGAGATTACTTGTTTAATCGTAGCCTCAAAGCGATAAATAGTTTCTCGTTTTAACACCATTTCGTAGGCTAATTACTAGGCTTCTTTACTGAGCTGATGCACCTACCAATTGAGAGAACTTGTAGGAGACCCTTGTTGGATCTGCATACGTTTTCGAACAAGCTTAGCCTACGCCTCTATTTCGCGCGTTGCGCGGCGTTTCCGAGTCCTAGACGGTGCTCTCTGACGCTAGTAGAATTGGCGTACGCAACACGACATTAAGCCAGACTAGCATGGAGTCAGGCTGATTCTGCGGTGGTTAATGGGAAATTAGGCTAGCCTTATGTTCGCATCTTATTAGCATCACTGTGCAATCCTATGGGATGTGCGACCATGCCGAACAAATATCCACTGGCCAGTCAAACCTGGGAATTGGAAAGATGAGTCTAGGTCAGCGGTTAAGGAATTCTATCGCCATACTATGCTCGATGCGTCGAGTCCTACACAGTATTTCGCTTTGCCAAGATTGAGGCTTTTTAGGATCGCGTCGCAGGTTGCGATTACATTAAAGGGGGAGGCTGTGGCAAAGAGAGAGCGATGGCTTTTAGTTTTTTTCGGTTTTTGTATATCATTCTTTTAGATATGTGAACATTGCTTCGTCAAAGATGCTTATGAGCGGAGTAGCTTAGGAATCACATAAGCGTCCACGTTGAGTCAACCGAGGCTAAAGTCCTTTTCCCTCAAACCCCTCAGACAGCAACCTGTCACTCGCTTACACATCCCATCCCTCGAACGATGACCGAGGCTGCTTTACTTCTTTCGAACACCAAATGGTGGAACCTCAAGAAGTGAATCGGTCACGTGTCACGGTGGCAAAGTCGAGTCCCAGCACGAAACGTAGCTCGGTCGCAAAGAAGAGCGCTTTCTCATGTAACGTCTGTCGCAAGCGGAATGTTTGCAAACCCGATAATATTTTTCGGGTTCAGATTGATTGATATTGAGATTAGGTAAAATGGGATAGTGGGCATCCGGTTTGTAACAGGTGTAGGGTCTGTGGCGACGTGTGTGTTTACAAGCTGTAAGACAAACAAGAAGTCCTGATTGTCCCAACTTCTAGATTGACGCCTTCCATTTCTCCAAGTTTGTCGTATACGCAGCGGTTAGAGCAAAGAGTTGTAGAACTTGAGGCTGCACTTGCAGGTCACAGAGCTGCGTCAAGCGACTCTCCGCGCGATCATATTTCGGAAACACCATCTCTAACGTCGGACGTCCCTCCACACCCTGGACAATCGAGAGCTACTGAGTCGCTGAGGATCGAAGGAGACGCCGGATTATCTTTCCCTGTGTCTACGAGCCTTTTCCAGCTTCTCGGTAGTATCCGGACACGCCATATAAGTCCGAACCAAGCAAACCAGGAGATGGCCGCTGAGAAGCAGAATCTGATAAACAACGCATGGCGCGAGAGAGCATTTGAAAAGCTTACAGATACGCCCGTTAGTTATCAGTTAATTCTTGCTAGACATGGAAGCTGAGTAAACTTGTATAGGAGCCCTATCGATCTCTCATAGATTCTAATTTCTGCTGGATGCAGCCACTTTTCAATTTCATCTACCAGTCTACCTTCACACATAAGAATTTTCTTCAATCCATGGTATCTTCCGATAAATATTTTCCATAGGCGACATGGAGATTGGCGGACCTTACTTCTCACAGGCACTAATAAATGCTGTGCTCTCACATTCAGTCCGATGGTGTCGTGACGAGCTGGGCATGGAGCAATTACTCGGCCCTTTCGACGGTGGAGTAACTTTCTCCAAATGGGCAGTTGAAGACCTTTTCAATGATATCGAACATGGAAATAGCAAAATCCCTACCGTTCAGGCTCTTCTATCACTTAGCGCTCAACAATGCGGTTGTGGCAACCACACTCAAGCTTGGCTATACAGTAGCATGGTATTCCGACTAATCGATGATATAGGCATCTGCATCGACAGCAAGCGATACGCGGATGTTGGACATTTTTCCACTGAGGATGTTGAAGTGCGCAATCGCTTGTTCTGGAGCTGTTACTTCTGGGACAAGCTCATATCCCTGTACTTTGGCCGAGCTCCCATGGTTCAAAACTCCGAGATCAGTCCACCACGAGTGCTAAGTAAGACACAGCCTCTGCTCACACGGTTTTTGTCCTGACCATGGCAGTGGATGACACAGCCGAAATTGAACTTTGGGCGGAGTGCCAGCTCGGTCAACTTCCGAGCTCTCAAAAACGGCAAAAGTGTGTTTGATGATAATCCGAGTCATCGGCCCGAACACTCAACACAGTGTACTTATAAGATTTGCGGATTAGTTTGCCTGTACCACATTCTTCGAAGAGCACCCGAATGCCATCCATCTCCCAGCTTGCACAATCTTTCTAACACCTTGTCATTCGAATCGACAATAGGTACGAGAAACACTGTCATCGTCCAGCTCTCCATATACAGCAACGACAACACTTTCCTTATCAATGCTCTTACAAAAATCGGAAAGCGGCACGGTCGTGGTGTCATAGGCTTCGATGCTGATACGATCTCCTTCAAACCCCTGCAAAAATGGGACAAGCTTGGTGTACGGAGCGTGCGATTGAACATCAAGTCCAACAACATCAAGCTCACCGAAGTCCAACTGCAGGTGCAAGCCAAGTAGTACGCCCAGATAATCAAACCACTCAACTGGATCTTTGAACTGTACATCGGCATGGAAGATTTCCCGAAGCTTGAGCCCATTGTCGCAGACCTCAGTGTCACACTTTCCATCGCCCATTTCGGTGCGCCAAATCTGCCGCTTCCTGAGAACACGACTCTACCCTTGGACCCATATAACCTCGTTGGCTTTCAATTTTTAGTCAACCTATTGAAAGGCGGTAACATATGCCTTGAGTTCTCTGTCGCTTATCGGTTCGACAAGGATCCGGAGTATCGCTGTGTTGAGGGTATCGCACGCGGGTCGCTGAAGTTTGCTGGGGATAGAATTATTTTCGCGTCAGATTGGCCGCATACTAGATATGAAGGGTTAGATATCAGACCATTTCTTGAGAAGTTACTGGATTGGACAGAAGAGACAAAATTGAAGGAGAGGGTGTTCAATAGGAATGCTCATGTACTTTGGGATATTCCCCTTCCTGGATAGGAAGTATTTCGATCAATGAATCAGTCACTCTTGTATCACAGCCAGTGCACTGGCCGATGTCGATTAGAGGGCCAATCGTCCAACGCGAAAATCCCAAGTCAGAAACATCTGATTCATAGCAATTTACATAGAATACCCATCCGGCAGGAGACTTGTCTGTCTTGGAGATGGCCGGATAGGCCACCATATTCTCCTTCATGACTTGCCAATTAAACTGAGATAACTGGATGCGTTGCTTGTGACCTAACAGGTAGTACTTACTAGCTAAAACGTATCGTGATAGTACAAAGATGTTACTATACGCTTCGGTGCGGCGGAGTGAAATGTATTGTTTCTGCCATATACCATCTGCATTGATCTTGTGGTATATAGCTGTTGCTTTTTCTTGTTAAGGTAGTGCATCCTTGTTGTTGCCATTAGGCTGCGACAGTTGTTTTTCCTTGGAACCACAGTGAATGAATGTCCCTCTAAACGAATTCTGCGCGCGGCCGAGATACTATTTACTTACGGACGAGCCCCGGATCTCCCCAATCCCCAAAGTGTTTGCCATCTCGGTCAACGTCCGAGCCAGTACGAACCATCATCTCGAGTTACTTACTAGTTCCAACAAGCTAATGCTAGCACCCATTTTGCGTATATTAGACTTCCGACATGTTCCGAAGTAACTTGGACGGTTATGCTCGGAATCGAGCGGGAGCGCTGGCGCTGTGGCTCAGAGACATCTGTACACTGCCCCCAGCTTTGACGCGCAATGTCTGTGAAGATACATATATATATCTTGTGCAACCCGTTGGTTTATCAGGAATATTACGACATCTAAACACTCGAACACGACACGAAACCCCGTAGAAGAAACAAAAACTATGAACAATGCCCATCACTCAGTTGGCATCAACACAATAGCAGGCGGCCTGGCTGGCGCAACAGAAACCTTTGTCACAGTTAGTTGCGCCTCCCCTCCGTATGGCGCATATTCCAATGCTCGCATTCACCACCAGATAAAAGTTTACCATGTTAACAGTACCCAGCCGAGTTCGGCAAAACCCGACGTCAACTCGGTCCTTCCTCATCCGGCCGAAAGTCCGCATCATCCTCCAGCATCCTCAAATCCACACTCCAAGATTCTGGGATTAGAGGCGTATACGCCGGATGTCCAACTCTCGCGATAAGCAATGCACTAAAAGGCGGTGTTCGCTTCTTCTCCTTCGAGACCGCGAAAAGAAACTTGACACCCTACTTCTTCTCTCCGACCATGAGTCGTGGATCTGCCGTGCGGAATCCCTAGCTCGACCTTACGTCAGGGCTATGCGCTGGAGCTACAGAAAGTCTCCTCATTGTTACACTGGGTGAGGCGTTGAAGACACGAGTTATACACTATGCTGCACCAGGAGCCCGTTTGGGACGTCTCTCTGTGCCGCAGCTAGTGGCACATACAGTGCGACAAGCCGGAGTGCTTTCCTTATGTAGGGATCTTACGCCAGTGTTGTGTAAGCAGGGTACAAACAGCGCTGTACGGTTTACAACTTCTGGCGCACTGAAAGATGAATTGAGAGAAGTGTGGCCGGAAAAGATGGGTGGCACGACAGCGAAAATGATCGCAGTGCTGACAGTGGCGTAGTGACAGTGTAAGTGTTTGACATCTGCTATTGCGATGTCAAGGCTGATGATATATAGCTATGCATCGATATTGTTCGATAATGTTAACACTAGAATGAAGAGTATTGGAGGCCCCAAAGGTAGTGTTATTTCGGTTGCAACGGACATGTTGATAAAGGAAGGCTTGCTTGTATTTTGGAAAGCTACCGCGCAGAGGCTGGTGAGACTCACGGTAAGCACTTGCCCTCTGTAGTTTGTTTTTTGAGATGCGATTGGCTGATGGTGTGCAGCAGCTATCAAGTAGCATCACCTTCATGGTGTATGACTACACTCTCAATCTCGTCAAAATCCTTTCTTCGAAATCGAATAGAATGGATGCAATCTGAATAATCTCAAGGCATAGCAATGATCTTTATCAGACAAGACATTCTAACTTCATCGTTTATTTTCGATAACCTGAGCGTATGATTGATTGCTCAAGCATGCTAAAAGTACCAAGATCTGTGTTTTTGCATGAGGCCAGATTCGCACAATCGAGCAGGGACCACAGCATTGATGGCGCTAGTCCAGGGGGTCAACCCAAGACGAACAGAGTAGACATAACAATCAACGAATTTTTATCGCATGCAAGCAGTGTATCTGACACCTCGGCTCTTGATACAAAAAAGTACCATGTGTAATGCTAAATTGAATAACAACAAAGCATATCAACTACAATCCGGCACGTAGATGGATATCCACGGTACACTATGTATACCCAACTTCCAGCCTAGCCTATAGGAGGATAGGTGGCAAGCTCGCTTGCTAGTGATTTTAAGCCTCCTTTTTATCTTCTTTTACCTCCCTTTTTTTCTATCTTTCGAACCTCCACTGATTGCCAGAAAGACGATCACTAGCGATATCGAAGCCGAAAGGTACTGACCAAATCTTGCGCCCATCGTTCGCATACACATTTGCATCATTGTGAGGTTACGCAAGTAGCCATCGGTACCAACGAAAAAACGGGTAGAAATGATGCAAGTCCCGTGTGGGCTGCAAGATCGTGTATCCGAAAAGTCGACATCCTGAAAGGACTGGTCCTGTTCTTAGTAATTGATTAAAAAGACGCCGACATCTGCGTGGTGCGAGGCATTTGCAAACATCTGAAATGACAGCACCTGGCTGGTCTTGTAGTAAGCCGAG
This sequence comes from Bipolaris sorokiniana ND90Pr, assembly GCF_000338995.1. Taxonomy (NCBI): domain Eukaryota; kingdom Fungi; phylum Ascomycota; class Dothideomycetes; order Pleosporales; family Pleosporaceae; genus Bipolaris; species Bipolaris sorokiniana. Next base: position 1,773,773 of record NW_006911901.1, on the reverse strand, counting down.
GACGGAATGCCATCCTCGCAGTAGAAGCTGGCGTTGTGGCGCTTTCCTGCTTTATACATGGGGAAGATAAAAGAATAGCAACCTGGTGTGTGGCTGGGGGTGGCAACAGTAGTGACAGATGTGTTGCCAATCACAAGCTCTTGCCCGTCGGTCATCACACTGTCCTTAGTTAGTGCACTGGTTGCATTCACGATAGTGGACTAGGCGATGTCTAAGGCCCAGATCGGGGTACCGAACGTCTTTCATAAGTAGCCAGCGCCACAAAAGTGACTATTGTAGCCATAGTAGGCAAAATCAGGCAGCAGGACGGCTTGAACGTCTTCAGAGTCATCGAGTGTGTCGATGACAATGAGACCCCTGCCTGTGTCGATGGCCGATCATGAAGATACATAGCTCTGCCCGAAAAAAAGAGCGAATCGAAGGGGCGACGCGGGTCGATAAGACTGGGGGTATGAATGCGTTGTAGTATTGTCATATGCTTCTGCATGTTGATTCAGCGGATTAAGAAGTGCTGAAATAAGTTTGACCAAGACGTTTAGAAGGTCTCCACCATGTGTTTTGTAACATTGATTGTCTGGCTTCAGGGATAGTTGATCTCGTTGAACCAAGCTAAGAGGTTCGTCTTAGAATTGATGGTGGATTGAGCCGCAGTATCCCACCTAGCGGGGCCAAGTACGAAGGTCGAGGTGGTTCCTTTATCGAACCAGCGCCTGCTTAGTTCCCTGTAGCGAAAAGGCCTGGTGGTAGAAATAATGTAAAGTGAAATTTCCACGCCCGAAGGCTTCGCTACAGGAGAGTGATGTTATCTCGCTCTCATATAGCCTCAGTTTGCTAGCTATCAGTAGACGGATCGAACGTTAGCCTCCGGACATGGCGTCAACAACGCAACATACTTAACTATCGAATGCTAGGATCTCTACAAGTTTTCTAACCACGAAATGGCTCAGATCGGAGATCTATACTTATGGAGAATCCGCATGCAGGTCACTAATCGAGATAGTGTAATCATTAGTCAACTAGTGGCTATTATATTATTATTGCACAATTACAGAAGTAGGGCAACAATCTAAGGCCTTCCTTGCATCGCCCCGTGTTACCCCTTGGTACGACGTTGTGATTTGTGACCAAGAATCAGCTGTCTAGCCTCAAGTAGGAACAAGAGACTGTCTGGCCGTATCCGCAAGCATCGCTCTTGGGCGAGTCATAACTGAGGCTACCTGATTACACAGCTGAAGAAAATAGGGAGCCACACACGCTACGCGCATGAGCTCGGACCTGTCTGCGCGTTGGTCATATCACCGTCTCGTGCCTCGATATCGAATCAAGCTTTAGTATGTGGATTGATGTCAAGGTGCCACAGGGGAGACCGCGGGAATGTGGGGTAAAGGGGAACAGCCACCCGACGCATCCACGAATTAGACTGGCCAGGAGACACTCGCGAATGCATTGTGCTCTATCCCTGACTGAATCGCCATTGCTTAGCTAACTAACTCAGTTCGTACACGGATCTAACTACCGTGGGCTGGCGTGATCAAACTAATTGGACCCGGAGCAACTACAAACTCTCTAGCCACTCCCCGCACTTTCCCCAAAGACTACCATGACGAAAGGGGTTCTGATCTCCGGCTTAGGGCGTAATTCTAGCGAGATTATTGGCCCGACGTTGTGCTTTCATGTGTTAGTGCTGAGCTACGGCACAATGTGGGGCACATGAGAAACATAGTTTGCAACGAACTCCCTCGCTTAGTACACCGAACGAGTCAAGGCTCGTTGCCTTCATACACGGAGAAGCGACGCGGCATGATCTTACGGACAGCATGGTATTAAAGACAGAAGGGTGTGTTCTTATGCAGATGTTGAGTGTTAGAATATTGATCCGTCGCCCCCGACACGAAATTGTCACCGCGCGAAGCCCGCACCCTTGGTACAACCTCAAGGTAATGGCTCTCAAGCCTGGCGATCCCGGATACATGGAGGAAGACGTCAGCCCTATGTTATACTCTATTACGTTTTCCTGTCTTGGATTTGCGCTCTTAATAGTCATCCTCCGGTAAGAAATCGCTTATTGTTTGCCCTTTCATAGTAGATTTTTGGCTGACTTTAACCCAGACTCTTCAGTCGCTTGTATCTCTTGAAGACTACGCGCTTAAACTTAGCAGAATGGCTTGTCGTTGTATCATCATTTGTGGATATTACATCATGTGTGTTAATTCATTTTCAAATCGTGACTGGTATGGGTAAGCATATCGAGTACTCGCGCGAAAGACCAAAGATGTTGCAAGCGAGCATGAAGGTTGGATTAGCACAAAACTCTGTGTATCAGGCACTTGTCGGGTAAATCCATAAAAATTCACGAATTGCTTGAGGGGTCTTTTGCTAATCAGTGAACATAGGTTGATCAAAGCCAGCATGCTCGCTCAATTGCACCTACTTGCCGCGCCTGGAATGCAAAAAAAGATCGTATTTTGGACTGGCTGTTTAGTATGTATCTTTACAATCTTCACAACCTTTGTGAGTAACATGTCTGCCTTGGGTCAAATTTGGTCGGCTGTTAAAACTTTATAGTCTGCAATTTTCCAGTGTATACCAATGAGCGCTGCCTGGAATCTTGATACATTCCCACGTGTAAGTAAAACCCCTGAGATGCTAACACACGCTGACATGACTTAGGGCTGCTGGAATATGATGGCCATGAACTTCTTTACATCAACAATCAACACAATCTTTGACTTTATTATCTTCTTTCTACCTCTGCCAACCCTCTTCGATCTCAAAATGGAGCGGAAGAAAAAAGGTCGGCACTTCTAGACTCAATGTACTCCACGTCTGCTGACAACGAAGTAGTTTCGTTAATCTTTACCTACTGCGTAGGATCTCTTGCTATCGCATGCTCCATCATTCGATTGCGTAACATGATCTACTTTCGAGGAGTCGGAGATTTCACTTACCAAGCTTCTATGGTACCCGTGTGGGGTGCTATTGAGTGCAATGCTGGGATAATTTGTGGTATGTTTGAAGGACATCTCTTTGAGATTTTATGCAATGAGATACTGATTAAATTCTAGGATCTTTTCCATATATTATGCCACTCATCAAGCGTATGAGCGGCAGTATCATTGAAAGCGTCAGTATGTCACGTGTCAATCCGACCTCAAATCAGCAATATGAGGGACAGCACTCAAAACAATTGAGCTGGCCATTGCAATCAAAACGCCAATCTCGATGGCACCAGATGGGCTCAGAATCGATCGAAGCGATTACGGAGAACAATGGATGGAAGGAATTGGACAACGTCAAGAAGAGTTCGCATCGCGATGAGCATTCTGTACCTATTGTGCATAGTCCACGTGTGCCGACCCTACCGCATGATACTGTGTAATATAATTGGTTAATCTCATAGATACTGACCACGAGTACACTGTTGTCTTTGGACTTGAGGCGGATCTTCCTAAAAGCCTTTCGGCTTGGTCGTCATATTACAAACAGATTTCATTCATTCCAGTTTAAGTCAGCCCCATAGAAGATGTGCCAGCATATTTATTAGAAATCAGCATAGGTTCGTAAAGCGAATTATTTCATATTGGAGTATTGCGCTAACTTTACTGAACCTGATTTGACGCCCTATATAACTACTACATGTTCCAACAACACAGCTCCATACAAAGCTCTTGTATAAATAGAGCCCTACTGAATCTTCCTATGGTAATAATTGAAAAAATAGAATCTCTGGCACTTTCTATAGACAATGCTATGGTACAGGAGGAAACATTATGCTGTTCTTTCAACACCCGCCATATATAGGACATCGCAGCATAATTTGAATGGGAATTCTAGCAGAATCTTGGTTAAAGATGAATCGTTCACTTACCGACCTTTGACAATCAATGAATCCGAAAAAATTAAGCTTCGGACCGTGTCCGTAAGCGGAATCCACCTCAATGAGCTTATCCACCCGATTTGTGCAACCTCTAAATAAAACATAGTAACCCCAGGATGAAATAGAGCTTCTTCCAGTGAAGCATTTCGATGCATCTATGTTTGATGTGAGTTGGATCATGCTTCCCAGAAGGAAGATTTTGCTGGGCGTTACATTAGTTCGTTGAAGCCAGTGGCTGAGTGTATCTAGGTCCTTCAAGTCGCATGCATTTATTGAGAAGAAGAGAGATATCAGACTAAAGAAGAAGGCTGATAGCGGGGTACAGGAGGGGCTTAATCGCCGAATTGAGTTTAGTAGCGTATTAAGGTAATAGATGGGGACTATTGGTGTGCGGTCGCACTACCAACATAGCCCCGCCCCTTTCAATCCTTTCCTTCTTTACTGCATTCGTTTGGTGTTATAAATCTCGAGCTTGATCTTACCAAACAAGACCCGTAAAGACAAGGCATTATGTCATTCCGTAGTGCAGACTCTCTTCATTCTCGACTTTTTGTAGATCTAGAATGGCTGAGATACCCACACAATGGTTATGATTCGGTCTCGCTATGCGAGTATCTGAAAGTCCGATCGAGGAAAGAATTTACAATGAACAGTTTGGCGGCGAGCTAGCAAAAAATGCTCACATTCTGCTTGTTAGAAGCAGTGATCGAAACACCATTACAATTAGCAGAAGACATGCTGGTTAAGAGCGATCACAGCGACAAGCTGGTCATGACTACGAGCTGTCCGATCGACATTATCCGCAGCTGGCTTTCTCGAATCGAACAGACTCAGGAACAGCTTTTGGAACCGTGGTTCGAACGAGCTCGCGCAAATCTGCTCTTAGCCCATTTCCTCATAGTGTCGTTGACAACGATGAATTTCAGGCCATTCGAACTGCTCGGCGATGCAATACCATCAATGGTGTGTTTCATTGCAATCATCGCTGAGACATTATTCAACGCGCACACAAGGATGGCACTAGGACACCATATGACTACTGGAGGCTTCTCGTGGTCGGGGCATCACCAATTAGAAAACCATTGCAAGGAGAAATGCATGCGGTTGGATGGTGTTTTTACACCACTGAATACCTGATCAGTACTACATCAGTGTCACATTTGCAATATGCTTACAAGTAGGGTCCGCTAGACGATGGCAAGAATCACTCAGATTGTACGCCACAGCATTGTGCGGCTTATGGTATCGATACAACGACATACATCGCAAAGCACCACAGCAGGTGCAGATCTGTAACGGAGACCCCAGACGCGCTTTGTGAATGTTGCAGACCGATACTTGGGAAAGTCATTGGTTGCGTTGAGAATGGCCAAATAATCGCCGTCACGCTCAATTCTTCCGGTCTTCAAGTTCACAAATAGACTGACATTCCATACGTGGCGTTATCTTACGTGTGGGCAGACGGTCTTGGGAGCACCTCGGAAAATAGACTTTCTATGTGCCAATTGCAGCAGCTGAGCGCACTTGTATCCACATTGCGCCCAGACGCGGCTTTCTGGATAGATAGTATATGCGTTCCGAAGGCGGGGCATGCTCGTAAGAAAGCTATTAGTATGATAGCACGCACCTACCAAGATGCCGAAGCTTATTTGGTACTAGATAGCAGTCTACAGCTCATGAAGTCTACTGGGTCGCTTGGCGCAAAACTGCTAGCAGTCTTGACTTCTGGTTGGATGCGACGACTCTGGATACTGCAGGAAGGCATGCTGGCGAAGCAACTTTACATACAGTTTGCCGACGCCAACAAAGCGTTAGGTGATCTGATACCCCAAACTAGCGATATGTTACTACAACGATACCAGGCAGATCTGGCTGCAGAACTATTTCGCCTGATGAAGCGGTCTGGCTATGGCACCTACACGATTGGTAACGCGTCCCGGTCATTACGCTGGAGAGATACAACCCGAGCCACAGACGAGGCCTTGGCCGTTGCGAGTCTCTTGGGAATCCAGATCTTCCCTTTTTGTGACTTGCCTGGAGAAGAGCGTATGGTACTACTCTTCAAGGAACCCCATACATTTCCTAAGAACATACTCTCTTTCTTGGATCCAAACTGGACATTCTGTGGTCTCGCTGGATTCCGGTGTCACTTATGGTCGCTCGAAACAGCAGTAGAGGTGGTTTGGAAATAACTTCGCGAGGAGCTGGGGCCGCCTATACATCCGAAGGTCTCAAAGCAACATACTATCAAGTACAGATAGAACAACCTATCATTGCAGCTTGGTGTTGACCATGACCTCCATACCACATGGGAGTATCATCCCGTGCGGGGCTGCACTTGGAAGCAAAAGACCTTCAGAACCTAGTGGAGATGGCTCGTTCACGGTTCCTTGTGAGTACGAGCGGTGGCTGGTGTTAGTTGATGTTGCAGAGGATGATCCTAGGACTAGAGGTCATCTCGTATCCGAGACCTGACGAGCGGCGCACAGACGAGGTACTAGTATCGTCTTCCAACCGCAAGGCCGTCTGGCTAAGTATCAGCCAATTCAACCTCGCCGCTGGAGCACCAACGGTACGCGCGCAGAGCAATGCTTGTCACGACATAGCGACAAACTTTGTACCAGACCCGAATGACGTGGGCCAACTACTATCATCCCCAGGTAAGCCCTATCAATGTTTCCTCTTGAAGTTCCAAAGAAGTTCTGCTTACCCTTCGATTAGGTACTATGTAGAAGCAAGGGCACGAACCTAAAGCTACTAGAACATAGTCGCGTACCTGCACGCGGTTGAGCTAAGTGCAATTAGTCGATTTCGTGTGAAGAAGAAGTTCACCACTCTCGGCCCAACTACCTAACTCTGACTATTCAAGATAAACTACTTGGTAAATAGTAATCTTAATATCAAGCTTAGCTAAACCTTGCTTCTAGCTACTTTGTTTCTCTTTGCAAAGACTCTAGCCTTCTACAACTTATGTTCATTAAAAGCTTATGAATCTATGATTTTTCTTCGTCTATATTGCCTAGGTAGTGAACTTTGTCTGATTCTCCTTTGCAAACCCTTGGGCAACCTTCCTTACCTCCTCGCCGCCAAGTTCTTCAAAGATATCAAATCCCCACCGCGACTGCACGTTGAATCGTTTGCATCTCTCCAATCGGCTGAGTTCTTCGAATGCGTCCTTTGGCAATGCCTTTACCTGTCCGTTGCTTTTGATGCGACTCGGCGTGACGCTCTTGGGCAGTACCACGGTGCCGCGCTGGATGCCCCAGCTAGCGAGGAGTTGCCCACGGTCCATGCCTAGTCTGTGACCCAATACACCGACAAGCTCATCATCCATAGTGCGCGGTTCGCCTGTTTGGTTGTTTCCCAAAGGAGAATATGCTTCAACAAGGATTCCTTTTTCATTGCAGAAGTCAAAGAGAGTGGGTTGTTGGAGGTAGGGGTGTGCCTCGATTTGATTAACAGCCGGGACGACGTCGGTCTTGGACAAGAGGTCTTTTAAGCGGTTGATGGTAAAGTTGGAGACGCCGATTGCACGGACTTTGCCAGTACTGAGTAGCTTTTCCATGGCCTTGTAGGTGGTGGCTGGGTCAATGTCTACGAGGTCAAAGACGCCATCGTCACGCAGGGGGAACCACTTGCCCTGCTTGCCGTTGAAGGCACTAGAAGATTGTAAGTATGTGTTGTTAGTTTATATTAAAGAAGCTATACATACACGGGCCAATGCATAAGAAACAAGTCAAGATATTCAACACCAAGATCCTGGAGCGACTGATTGAGCGCTGCCTCGACATCTTCTGGTGCGTGCTTGGTGTTCCACAGCTTTCCAGTCATGAAGATTTCTGAGCGTGGGACGCCACTTCGTCGAATGCCATGGCCTACTTCTACTTCGTTGCGGTAGATGGCCGCGCAGTCGATGTGGCGATAGCCTGCCTTGAGCGCTGTTTCCACCGCTTGCTCAACCTCACCAGGCTTGGCTTGCCATGTGCCAAAGCCAAGGGCGGGTATCTTTGCACCGGTGTTAAGGGTGAAGTGTGTGGGAAGGGCCATGGCTGTTACGATGGGACGTCAGCTTGAGGACGGTGGGGCCAACACAAGATGGAGTAGTGTATATAAGCAAGAGAGTGCAATAACCGGCCGTTTGTACAACACCATGATATATATCTGCACTCTGAGTATTTCCGATGTATGAGTGAAGTATGGGATCAGGACGGGGCAGTTGCCCTTTGCCGCAACCCGCAGCCTGCAACCCCGCGGGTGAATTGCTTCCGTCTCCGATGAGCTAGGAACGGACGTTCGCCCCGGAACGGATATCCTTCTCATTGGTCTGTCTTCCTCATTCACTACACCTGCATCCGCAACCATGCCCTCAGACGGTGCCACTGGGCTATCACCAGCTTCCACAAGTTGTACGTCAAAGCCCCAATGAGGAATTCTGAGTCCCCAGGTGTCCGTGGAGCTGACCCGGAATAGCGCAGACAGGCAGCATAGTACCCCAGAAGCGGACCGCCGACGCCGCTCATGGCAGGCAACGCATGGTCAAGGTCACGCGAGCCTGCGACGTCTGCAAAGCAAGAAAATCAAAGTGTTCAGGCGGACAGCCATGCGAGAGCTGCACGCGCCGCCAACTGCACTGCCAGTACGAGGCCATCTACACGAGGGGGAAGAGGGCCGCGCTTCGTCCCCCAGACCCGGCTGCTGGGCGTTCACCTCCCGTCAGCATGCAGCAAAGAAGCACTCCCCAACCTCCTCATCAAGCTGCAGCAATTATGGCTGATCCATGCCTTGCCGTTGCTCAGAGCGCCAACGATGCGGACCCGCCGTCGCGGGCTTCCCCGGGCCTCGAGGTAGCTGGGCAGTACTCAGACACCACGTCCGGTCTCTCATTTCTCCATCGCGCCTGGCGTCGCATCTCCAACAAGGAAGGCTCCCAACTTGTCAACGGTCAGCTTGGGCTAGCCGAAGACAGTCAGCTGCTGATGAGCGCTGGCGACAAACCTTTTCAAGAGATTGGTCAAATGCAAATGCCATCATCAGAACGTAGCCACGCCCTGCTAGATTTGTATTTTGATGTATGCATTGCAACCTATCGACTACTTCATCGGCAAACGGTGGAGGCTTGGCTGTCATGCGTTCTCGAAAATGCTCAATTTAATGTTGCACTTTCCAACGGTACGCAGGTGCGCAAAGGTCGTAACACGCAGCCTATCTTACTAATCTGTTTCATCAAGGTATCGGTCGTGCCAAAACAGCAGTGGTACTTTCAGTACTTGCAATTGCATCCTTCCACGAAGAAAAGGCCATAGGCGACATCGCATCATCGCCCGAGAACGAGTTGAATGTAGAGCCACAGAGCGAACTCTTCTTTGCCGAGGCTGCGCGCTTAACTGCGAGCGAAACCGGTATTCCACTACTTGAGTCAGCTCAATGTAGACTTATCCAGGTTTTGTATCTACTCATGTCTTGCCGATTCAATCAAGCGTGGTACGTTTTTGGTCATGCTCTCCAAATCATACCGGCCTTGGGCCTGCATCGAAAAGACGATCGTAAAAGACCCGGATCTGCTACTAAGCGCGATTATATTGAACAGCAGTGTAGAAAGAGAACATTCTGGGTGGCGTACATTCTGGACAAGTACCTCGGCGTCATCTTTGGACGTCCCAGGCACTACCACGATGACGATATTGATCAAGATTTCCCAGACGCTGTAAACGACGAAAACATGACCAGTGATGGGCCACGGAACTCAAGTTCGGATGACTGCCACCTAGATTCGTTGATGTGGCATGCACGTCTTGCACAGATCGCAGAGCGTATCTCGCGCGAGGTGTATTCCATCAAGCCGGTATGCCAATGGTTTTTTGATGTCACGCTAATATTGTCCTGACTGTGTGAGATCCAGATACCAAACCATCTCCGGCTCACTGCTTCTCATCGTCTGGGAGCCGCATTGCGTGAGTGGAAGTCTTCCCTCCCCCCATTCCTAGGCTCCGTCAACCCGAGTAGCCTGATTCCTACTTTTCGCCGGCAATCCACTGCCTTGAAGCTTTCGTACTGCCATGCGGTCATGTTAGCCCACCGCCCTTTTCTTCTTAAGAACACCTTGCGCGACAACGATTCCATGCAAGATCTTGCAGAGGATAGTCTCCATGAGTGCATCTTGGCTGCGCGCTCAGTGCTTGATGCAGTCGACCGTGTCGCGCGTGAGGGTCGCATGTTTCACGCATTCTGGTGGACACACTACGTCTGCTTTTGCGCCTTGCTTGTGGTATACGTATCAACTATACAGGATACCTACCGAGGTTCAATGGCAGTTGGTGATCGCCAGAGTATGCTAGATCAAGCTGAAAACTGCCTGCAACACTTGGCGCGGGCCACAGCCTCTAATTCCCCATCACGAAGATATAGCATTATCCTCCAGGAACTTCGAGCTGAGGCCAAAAGAAAGACAGCCGTCCCAACTCAAGACTGTTTGCCGCCGTCTTCGGCTGCAACTATTGCCGGTGACCCAACGACGTTACCTGTAGAAGCTACGAGTGATTCTCATCCGTCGAATCCAACTCTACAGATGTGGCAACCCCTTTTCAGTAGTCCAATGAACATGACAGCACCAGGTTTACAAGACTTTTTGGACGATTGGCAGACAACCGACTGGCTTGACCTTGACTCTTCAGCATTTGGCCCTTTTCCTGAGATGGATGGTGGATGTTATCTTAGGTGAATTACGGCAGATACTTGATCACCGAAACGATTAGATGTATTCCTTTGCAATATACCTCCCCCGCCACTGCCTGGTTGTTCTAACATCTACAATGTATATCTAAAAAGCGGTGACTTATCCCCCATGTCCAGGAGTTCTTCATCGGTGTATCGTGCGCGAATCTCATCCTCGCTGAGCTTCACCTTCTTTGAGTTACCCCACTTGTACGACAATTCAAGCAGGAATGCGACAATGAAACCGCTAGCACCAAAAGCGAGTGATAGCCCGAATCCTGTCTGGTACTTGGGCTTCTCGCTCTCCAGATACATATAACTACCAATGACACCGCCAATGTTGCCGATGCAGATATTGAAAGCCACACCAATAGCTCGTCGAGAAGTTGGAGCTAAGTTGTTCGCCGCCCAAGAGCTTCCTGCAGGTTGTACTGGGTAGATACCCATGCATGTAAGGATGATTGCAAAGAAAGCAGGGCCGAGGTTGCCACCAAGATTGCCATCGAAAGAGATAATGACTGAGTAGCCAATGAAGATCAAGCACAAGGGGATCGCGACGAATGGTAAGCGCCAGTAGAATCGATCCGAGAGCTTAGCAAAGAAGATGGAGCTCAAGGCTCCAGCCACGTATGGCGGGACTGTCATCAGTTGCGCATTTGTGTTGCTAAACCCCATGCCCTTAGTGATAGTGGGCAACGTGAATTTTGTTCCTAGCGGCAATTTAGTGCATGGAAGATAAGGAAAAGAACAGTTCATACCGTAGGAGCAGGCCGAGATGCAAAGCAGAATATATGCCTGCATGTAAAGACGCCAATTGCAGAGGACCATCTTCAAGTCATTCCAATTGAAGCTCTCCTTCTCCTCCTCTCCATGTTTTCCTCCATCTTTGATGAATCTTTGGAGTTCAAGGAAGCGAATTTCGTCGGGTTTAAGCCACCTTCCGCTCAATGCAGGAGAGTCGATCAGGAAGAAAAAGCATGAAACGCCGAGGCCAACGGTGGCGATGCCCTCGAGCAGGAAAATCCATCGCCAACTAATTACGAAGCTGGATTAGCATGTTTAAAGGATAGAAACATATGGCCGTATACTGTACGGGATGACAACTATCAACTCATCGACGAGGGGCAAAGTTAGTTCGAAACCACTTACCCTTCGTATCCTCCAACGCCATCCATCTTGGCAATGGCTGCCGCAAGTAGACCACTAAAGGCCCCAGACAGTGCCGACGCGCAATAAAAGTATGAGATTCTCGTAGCAAGGTGTTTCGGCATATACCAGTAGGAGCAGAGGTAAACCGCGCCTGGAAAGAAACCAGCTCTTCGACTGCTTAGCAAAGGATCGCAGTTTACAGTTGCGCATAACTCACTCGAATACACCAAGAAGAATCCTGGTTATCAATAGGCCGGCAAAGTTCTTCACCACACCCATCATTGTCATAATGATGCCCCAGCTGATAATGAGGATACCAAGGTAGTATGATGGTCGTTTGAACTTTTTTAGCAACATGTTCGACGGAACCTCGAGTAAGATGTAGGGTACGAAGAAGACCGAAAGAACGACGTTCCATTCAACGCCATTCAATCCAAGATCGCTAACCATTCCTTCAATTTTCGCATTCTATTCAATATTAGCGCTACGATTTTATCAGTCTTTTGGTGCAATATTTACGCCAATATTCGCTCGATCTATGTGAGATATGAGGTAGAGGACTGCCAACATGGGCACGAGACGAATGTCAACCTAAGAATGTCAATACAACAAGATTGTTCCCAGTATCGCATTAGCCTACCTTGCGAAGTACTCTCTTTCTCTTTTCTTCTGGATAGTTGGTGTAGAAATCAGCATCCTCGGGTGCAAGCCCCAAAACCTGGAAGTTGTCGATCTTGACCATTTGAGGCGCTTTTGAAGCCTGGATCGAATCTGCTGCATCGTCGACGCAATGAATCTCGTTCTTGTCAATGGTAGCCATTGTGCTACCTACTTAGCAAAGATGTTTGGACAATATGAGAACGTAGCACAAAGGCTTTACACAGTTGAAAATAGTGCCTTTTACAAAAGCTGTGATACCCCAGGGCATATCCCAAAGCTTTATACCTTTCTCTTAGCCATAGCAACCCGGCAGGTAGGTGCCCTAGCTTGCGGAGAATCGTTTGATTCCGGCCATTTAGTTTCCTGGGGAAAGCCAAGTGCGGGGAAATCTATTCATACCAAACTCAATCTAGATATATTCAGCTGCGCTAAGGCTCTCCGATGGCGTTAAGATGGCTTCCACACGAATCAGAGGTAAATCCGTCTTCGTCGGATATATGCAAGTATTTCCGAAACACCATTAATCCATATCCTGATTTCAGTGCCATACTACATAATAGCATGTCCTCCGCTACACACCATACCATACTTCATTCACTGTTCTTCTACCATCTACCTCGGGGCACATCTTCACAATCATGGTGCCCGCACATATCGCTCTTGCTACTTCTGTGCCACCAGCACGTCCGCCGGCTACCTTCTTAGATATCCACAAAACTAATTTGCAGCCGGATGAGTCTACAATACAAACTGTAGACGCACTAGTTCGACATCGTGCGCGTCAAAGTCCTAACATCACTATCGTCTCATATCCAAAGTCGGGGACAAATTTTGTCGATTACTCGATGCAACAATTAGACGTTTTTGCCTTTAGGGTAGCCCGTCATTACCAGGCACTCATTCCGACAAGGGAAAGCTCATCAGAAAAGCCTACAACAGTAGCGCTGCTTGGTCCAAGCAACTTTGAGTACTTGGTCACGATGCTGGCTCTAGCCAAGCTTGGCCACACAGTGTTGTTCCTCTCAACAAGGATATCTCAAGCTGCCGTCGACTCATTGCTAGCAACAACTGGCGCCAGATATCTATTAGCGGACTCGCGATATGCTTCCACGGCCTCTGAAGCTCAAAAGAGCCTTCCTGACTTGTACATCAGTCGGATCGTCACGTCAGATATCTTCGAGTTTCCCATTGAAGTTCATGCGGATACTCGCTTGGATTATCAACTCGATCATAGCATCGAAGCTTCAAATAACATTTTCATCATCCACTCGAGCGGTGAGTAGCACATGGAAGTTCAAATAACACTTGCTAATTCGACCCAGGCTCTACTGGACTACCCAAGCCCATCTATCAGCCTCAGAAAAGCACAATCGCAAACTACGCCATCAGCATGAACATGAAAGCGTTCATCACCTTACCACTGTACCACAATCACGGTATCTGTAATTTCTTCCGTGCAGTGCATAGCGGCAAATCCATCCACATCTACAATGCCGACCTACCTCTTACACAGCCACACCTTGTAACTATCTTGAAGCAGCATGATTTTGAGATCTTTTACGGTGTTCCCTATGCTCTCAAACTTCTCTCAGAAACTGATGAAGGCATCCATCTTTTGAAACAACTCAAGATTGTGATGTACGGAGGAAGCGCTTGTCCAGATACCCTAGGCAATTTATTAGTGGAGAATGGAGTAAACCTAGTCGGTCACTATGGAGCGTAGGTTTTCGTCTTTGCATACGTTCACCATACAAGCTAACAAGACACAGAACAGAAGTGGGTCAACTAATGACATCTTTCCGGCCCCAAGGAGATATGGCATGGAATTATGTTCGCGAAACACCAAGGCTCTCTCCTTTTCTTCGATGGGTCACTCGCGGAACCAATCTGTATGAATGCACAGTCTTGCCAGGGTGGGCAGCAAAGGTAGCTTCCAACCTTCCCGATGGTAGCTACGCCACGAAGGATCTCTTTGAACCGCATCCAACTATTGAGAAAGCTTGGAAGTACATTGCTCGCCTCGATGACACCATTGCATTGCTGAATGGAGAGAAGTTCAACCCAGTCATGATGGAAGGCACCATTCGATCGCATCGAGCTGTCAAAGAAACTATCATCTTTGGTTTCAACCGACCCTGCCTAGGCATGTTGATTGCGCCTGCAATTGAAGACATGTGCGAGTCTGAAGTTATTGATGAGATATGGCCTATTGTCGAAGCAGCAAATCAAACTGCAGAAGCATACGCAAGGATATCTAAGGACATGATTCGGGTCTTGCCGTACGATTGCCCTTATCCCCGTACAGACAAGGGAAGCGTTATTCGACAGGCCTTTTACAAGGAGTTCGCAACCGAAATTGAGAATGCATACGATGCCGCTGCAACAAGCCAGGGTAATCTCAAAACTCTCACTGGCTCAGAGCTGGAGGACCACCTTCGCTCTATCCTGATCAAGCACACGCCGTCTGCAAAAGATATAGGCCGTACAGCCGACCTTTTCTCTCTAGGAATCGACTCTCTCCAATCCATCCAGGTGCGGACAGAGATTCTGAAGACTGTCCATATTGGCGGCAACAAACTTGGTCAGAACGTTGTTTTCGACTACCCGACAATTGCATCACTCAGCGCTCATCTTCACCGCCTTCGTACCGGCGAAGGAGAGCAGCAGTCAACACTAGCTGAGCAAATGGGAGATCTTGTTTCCCGATACAGCTCTTTTGAGTCAGTTCAAAAGAGACGTTTCATCACGCTTACTGGTGCCACAGGCTCTCTTGGAGCCCATGTCCTCGGAGAATTAGTCAGGCGTCCCGACGTTGACGCAGTGCACTGCTTGGTACGCGCCAAGACCAACGGCGATGCTATGCAACGTGTTCGAAAGTCACTCATAGACCGAAAAGTCTACCATACGCTATCGCTTTCAGCGCGCAGAAAGATACATGCACTAGCAGCAGATCTTTCAGATGGTCGCCTCGGCCTAGATGACGCAGCCTACACAGCAATTGCTTCGAATCTTACTGGCATTATTCATTGTGCCTGGAGCGTCAACTTCAACAAGAATCTTATTTCTTTTGAAAAAGACTGTATCGCTGGTGTGCGCCATCTCATTGATCTCTGTGTGGCTACATCCTCGGCGGCGCCTGCAACTTTTGACTTTTGCTCGTCGGTCAGCACAGTCGCGCGGTGCCCTAGTTTGCACACGCCCGAACGAGTAGCGGAATATGATTGGGCTCAGAGTATGGGATACGCACAGAGCAAGTGTGTTGCAGAGCACATTTGCATGGCTGCTGCAGAAAAGACAGGCATCAAGGCTCGAGTGCTGCGTGTTGGTCAGATCGTGGCTGACACAGTGCATGGGGTATGGAATGCTACCGAGGCCATTCCTCTCATGATGCAATCTGCGCTCACCGTTGGAGCACTTCCCAGGCTACAAGAGTCGCCAAGTTGGACGCCCGTCGATGTGGTTGCAAAAGCAGTGACGGAAATTTCATTCAGCAATGCCGGTTCTGTGGTTGCGAACGTCACAAATGCAAAGACTTTTTCTTGGGCTGATCAGCTTCTCCCTGCTTTACGCGAGGCTGGCCTTAACTTTGAGGAGGTCGAGCCCAAGGAGTGGGTGCGGAGGCTTCGAGCATCGAATCAGGATCCAGTGGCCAACCCATCTGTCAAGCTGGCTGATTTCTTCGCATCAAAGTATGACAAGGACACTTTCAACCCTACACGGACATATGAAACGGCCGTTGCGCGCTCATACTCACCATCACTAGATGCTGCTCCCGTGCTCAGCACAGAGTTTGTCAAGACCTTCATTAAGCAATTCCAAGCCACAGCATGGAGCGCACAGACTTCCGATGTCACAGAAAAAAAGAAGTTTGTTGTATTCACTGGACCTTGCGGAAGCGGTAAATCGACTATAGCGAAAAATCTTGCTGGCCACTTCAAGGCTTCGTTCATCGAGGGTGATGATCTGCATACAGTAGACGCAGTCACCGCAATGGCCGCAGGGACACCCCTCGATGACCAAATTCGGACACTCTGGCTCGAACGTCTCAAGCAACGGGCTCTCTATACCAGCACTACATTAGGCTATGATTGCATCTTTCTTTCTTGCTCTGCTCTGAAGAAGTCTTACCGCAATCAGCTTCGCAGCTTCCCTAACGACGATTTTGATGTCACGTTTGTTGATCTACAAGTGGAGCAGGAGGAACTTGTACGTCGGGTCAAGGAGAGAAAGAACCATTACATGAAGCATAGTATGGTGGAGAACCAGACTGCTACCCGGGAAAGACCCGATGACTCAGAGACAGACGTATTTCCGGTTGATGCTGGGCAGCCTGTCGAAATGGTTATGGAAGAAGTGGCAAGCCTTTTGGACGCAATTGATTAGATAGATGGAATTACTAATCTATAGATTTAGATCAACTGATCAATAAGACTATACCATATTGTTCGCACTATATACTTCTAATCTAAGCATAACTGAACTGAGTGATCTAGTCTGATTAAATCAGATGAGATCAGGGGATTAAAACAACAAATGGCTGAGCTACTCAGCATCAGCATGACCACTTATGCTGCGACAATTTTACATTGTCTTTGTGTGTGTGAGGATAGTGAATCACACTGATTATCATCTGTTAATTCCTTTTCCCTGAAATTCATAGCTATTGTCTAGAATGTGTGGTTACAAAAAGAAAGAAATAATGAGAATAATAGCTATAGATACTATTACTAAGTAAGAAGTCTATAGACTCTTAAGACTTAGAATGTATACTTATTTTATGCATCGAGCACCCGCGCAAATAGAGGTGAAAAACGCTTCACGACAACGCTAAGGCTTACGAGCGCAGCTCGGGGTAGAGTTAGGTCATAGTTAGCTTATATGTAGTAAGGATCTTCTTTCATGTATCCTACTTGCAGTTTCGATCCCAGCCTGATCGATCGCCCCATGGTAACCGCACACCACATTCGCTACAATAGCACGAATCACTTTCACCAGGAGATCCGACGATGATGTCTAGTCACGCTTTTTGGAATCCAATAACACTGACCCTACGCATGAGCGAGTAATAGTTCGATACATCATGTATGCAGAGTTAGGTAATGGGTTATGTTTTCCGGACACATTTTCTCGAATGCAGATGACCCAACTGGCACAGTACAATATGATCAAAAACCTGCGTATCGTGCTGTTACGTTTTCGTCGACAGCATGATAACTGCATATACCATGTAGAAGCAATAGCCTGCAGGTCTGCTGATGATCATTTCAACAAGTCAAGTCAGGGTTTTTTCTTTGTTCTTTTCTTTTCAGTCAGAATTTACAAGGGTGCTAGTAGTTAATCAGGTATCACGCAGTATCTCAGATGCCCAACCTGCAATCAATGCAGATTCGCAGTGACACTTGTGATGCAATACACAATCCAAAACGCAGCAACAAAAGAATGTTCAAAGGAAATGTAATATGATGATGATGTTAATGAGAGATGTAGCCTCTGGGCCAAGTACAGGTCCTCTGCCAAAGCACTGTGTATGCCCATCAGACAAGGTCATACCAATGGTAAGAATCGGAAAAGCAAAAATTCAGCTTATCGCATCCCGCCGCATGATTTGCATGATTGGTATCAAGCCTCACAACTTGAGTGATTTGTGAGGTTAGAAGTGCACCCAAGAAAAACTCAGATACCATGACTGCACGCTGCAGCCTTCACGAGAAGGATGCAATATACATCGCGCAAGCTGAGGGGTACATCGTGTGCCAACACAATCTGTAAACACTGTTTATCAAGTCATTCTTGTTAGCTCATAACAGTGTTTTTGTGGGGAAAAAAAGACCGATGAGTTATCCTATATTTACCTCACAGTAATCGCTGCTTCCGTAATAGTTACCCGATCTACCAAGAACATCAGGTCCCACGAGAGTGTTTAAGGAGCAGTATCAGATCGGAACCACCCGTACCTTCTACTGTCACCCCGGTCCATTCTTCGTGCAAATCTTGCTTCTGCCGCCCCCACGGGATTATCATGTACTGCACCACGATCCTGAGGTGATGATTTCTAAGCTCACGCATCGCGTTCTTGCTCTCCAAGAGAGCTTGCATGACGGCTACGCTATCCTTAGGAAAAGTCTCAGCTAGCCGATCGCAGGCGTTTAACAGAGAATGGTCTGATCTGATACTGTCTAGAAACGACCGGGGAGGTAGCGGCATGTATCTTGATATCGCCTGTGTTATCACGATCAGTCAGACCAAAAACCTACTCATGCGCACATGCAGAATATATGCTTACCTGCATGAATTCTCCACTACGCAATCGCGATCCTCTCTTCCGATTAGTGCATCAATATATTGTAATAACGAACTTTGAGCGTTACTCCCGCCACTGAAGGTTTGGTAAGGCGGGATATTGTCCTCTGGCTTGTGGATGATACCATGTGGTAGTCCTGAGGATTCCATGCTTGCGCCTCCTGCTAGCAGAGGTCGTAATTTTCAGTAGAAAGTTTCTGGATCACATCCCTCCCGCATTCGATGCACCATAGCCTGCATCTCTTGAACATAACCGGTGAGTATTTTGATGCAATTAAGTACTTCCTCGACTGACAGCTGCTGTATGCGATCGAAAAACGGCATAGTGTCATGGAGAAGCCGAGTGCCAATCCACTTAATTGCCGTAGAGATGCCGAAGAGCCATGATTCATCTGCAAGCCCGGTAGAACTGACGTTTGTAGAAAGTTTTCTTGATCGCATGGCAGTGTTCGCATCTTTGAGATGATGATTCTACAGGCAATACGCCGCGAATGTCGCAGTAGGCACTAGGCTAGAGGCTTTACAAACCGCCAGGTATGGCTTGGGGAGTATCTGGGGGGCTTTCTAAGGCTGTGTAACACTTGTACTGGAGATCGCGGAAGAAATTGAAAGACTAAT
This sequence comes from Bipolaris sorokiniana ND90Pr, assembly GCF_000338995.1. Lineage (NCBI taxonomy): Eukaryota > Fungi > Ascomycota > Dothideomycetes > Pleosporales > Pleosporaceae > Bipolaris > Bipolaris sorokiniana. The sequence continues at coordinate 1,754,458 of NW_006911901.1, read as the reverse complement.
TTCGCAGGGCTTAAATTGCTGTGTCAACGCTGCAAGTGCGCAATAGCATACCAAGTCCAACGGTCTCGATATGCGCTTTCCCCAGACTTTGCTGTCCCACCTCGGAGTTACCTTCAACCTGCAATACTTCATGCAGCAGCCGTTCTAAGCTTCCATTGATGAATTCTCCTTCTGCCGACAGTATACAATTGCATTTTTTTTGGGGGGGGGGGGCCTTTGAAAATTCCTGTTGAGAAATTTGAGGAGCCGTAACAATGTAGAATTGAAGAAGGCGAGGACGTCAACCAGGATGGAAACCTCAAGGCTATCATCACTCTTGCAGAAGACTCACACCTCGACACCTCCGACCGAGCGTCCACACCCAACAATAACTGTCGCCTTCGAAATGCCAGTGCTAGCAATGCCATTGAAGACTCCTGTCTTCCCAAAAACCATAAGCAAAGCCGCTACAATGAGGGCTACATCGTATCCCATGCTTCATTCGTCAAGGTCACCGATGAGATGAAAACGTTCGAGCGACTTATTCTCGTCGCATCATCTGCCGAGAGGCATGGCGTACCAGCGATGACATAGTGTCGGAGGCTCAGCCACAAACCACTGCGCCATTGCAGCCAAAAAGGCAAGTACTAGCGTAACTCCTTATTGCGTACGTTCTTACCTCGGTGTAAGTTTTATAGCCAATAAGTTGACAAGCGTGGTACTTGTAGTAGTATCCTAAGCTTTCTTGCACGAGCCGCGCAAGTTCGCGCCATTCATCATCATATCCAAACAAGCACCCTTAGCCGATTGCTTGCTACTGCTTGTCTTGAAGTACACAGCTGTCACACTCGGTAAAATCTCAAGTGCAAACAAAGAGTGCAAGGCGAAGTGGAATTGCAATTTTGGTATCTCACCTGATAAAGCAACTGATCTATTGTTATTTTTCACAGAGATGAAGGGTCCAAGAGCGGGAATACGAAGGGACCTGATATCCCACCAAACAGGGCTTAAAGTTCAACTTGTGTTTTATGCATAAGCGGCGGTGTGGGTGGCTGGCCAGAAGTGTTCATTTGCGGAGGATGCGTGCCAGGGTATTCTATGCAAGTACGAGCCTCGTACCGGCTCGTGCGGCCTTTTTAAGTTAGTTATCGGCCCTTTTAGGGTTGGCGACTGCCAGTTTTAGCTCGCGGTATTACTACTTAATTTACAAGCATTGCCAAGCCGTATGATTGGGAAAAGCGCCGAATTCCAAACGTAACAATCCATACAAGTTTCAAGGTTGATTATGGAGGATGGTCGGTTTCTAGAAGGACTTGAACGTCTTCCATGTACTTACCGCCTCAGGCATTGACCACGCTTAGCCTGTCGAGGGTTAGATCCCCGTGGTACTATATCATCCGTCGACTTGTTCATTGGTCAGGCCGGTTAGACATTGTCCATCCAACCCGTCCACAGTAAACACGGGCGTACGGCGATATTACAACGGCGCTTCTCCAACACTGGGCGTTGCGTTGGCTTGCTTATAAAAGGATAGGGTTGGCCCGACTACGTCCTACTTACACAGCACCTGTTGCTTCACGCTTCTCAACAACCAGCCTAATTTCCTACTCTAATTCCCATAATCTACACTCAAGATGCGTGTCGCTCTTCTCGCTGCCATCGTTCCAGTGGCCCTCGCTGGCTGGAACCCCAAATCATGCAATGGAGCCGGAGGCTGCACCCAAGTTGGCTACTCCAACTCGGGCCCTTTCGTCTGCCCCGATGGTAGCAGATTGAATCTTCCTTCGTTCGCGGGTGATAACTTGAACGCTGGCAATGGAAACGCCGATCCCGTGTCGAAAGAGGACTTCCCCAAGTCGTGCACCAGCGGCGCTGTCCCTCCTGCCGACGCTACCTTCATCGTAAGTAGAGCCTTATCCCTAGTCTTCCAGAAATGCCGAGTCAACACACAGCAATACCAATACTAAGCCCCACCAGAAAGTCAAGTCGAAGAATAACCAGACCATGTTCTTCTATGTTACGGGCAAGTGTGATACCCCCAAGCCGGAGGCTTTCAACTGCTATAGCAAGAACCCGAACCCATCTGTGTAAGTCATTGATCAAGCTTCTCCCAAAATTGCTAGCGTGCTAACTATTACAAAGCCACACATTTTGTTCCATGTATGATACCAAGGGCGCCTTGTGCAAGGAGAACAACGCGGCCGGATACTGTGAGCGTTGGGGATACTCGACTGTCAACCCTCAGTGCGCCTTCTGGAAGCCAGGTGGCCCGGACCTCCCCAACACCCAGTAATGATTTCGCTAGTATATCTTCTTGTATATAATGATTATACTGGCTGAAGACACAGTCGTGATGATATATAGCCTTTGGCACTGCGCGACAATGAAATGTGACTTGAATTATTTCTTACCATGGGCCATACTGGATTAGTGCTGAAATATGATTGTAACTCTTGTCCCCAGCGTCGCGAGGGCTTTGGTCAATAGAGATTGGAACATGCAGCATTCCAAGTGTAGCAAAGGTCCAATCCAGCCATGGTTTCCTTACCCATTGAAGTGGTAAGGATGTCACTCCCGTCCTTGTCAACAAATTGCGAACCGCTCCTCAGTGCGAGCGCAGGCGATAAATAAACATATTGATGGTAGGTGTACCTACCCAGTATGGCATGATAGCGAATTGATTGATTGCGGATGGCTGCGCCTGTGACGGACCATGCGGGAATGTCCCCTCTATTACATCTATCGAGGCTCTATTTATTTCATTATTGGAAGACGAATTATCTATGACCAGCGGCTAATAGTAATACATTAGGCAGAGAATGAAGTGTCATTTTAGCAGAAAAAACCAGACACGCAAAAGGCTTTAAATCGGAGGCTTTGCCTCGCCTGGCGCATAATCTTGTGCAATCTTTACAGCGCCTGGGCTGGGCTCGGGGTATGTCGTCCGCCTCTTTGCGCGCACATAAAAGTTCATCGGACGAATCAGCTGGAATTCTGGGTCGTATGTGACTGCATCATCGCCCTCCTTGAAGAACTCGTACCGGTATACGAGTTCTGGCAGGATTACCTTGACTTCTCCAAGTGCAAAGTTGAAGCCAATGCAGCTCCGGGGACCGGTTGCGAAAGGCATGTATGAGTTCTTTGGCCTGTTGGCTACTTCTTCAGTTCCCCAGCGGTCTGGATCAAAGCGGTCCGGATTTGACCAAATGTTGGGGTTGTTGTGGATAGCGTGCAGGGCACAGATGACTACGGATCCAGCAGCAAGCTTGTAACCGCCTGGCACGATGCAATCGACCTTGACTGTGCGTCCCGGTTGAAAGGATGGGTTGTGTAAGCGTTGGGTCTCTTTGACGAATTTATCAAGGAAAGTGAGGCCATCGGAAAGTTCTGGCGTCCATTTGGTGTTTTCATTGACACCAGCATCAACGAGCTCCTGCAGCAGTCGGTCTTGATTTCCTGGGTACACGCACAGCGCATAGAGGAGCCATGAGAGCAGCGAAGAGGTCGTCGTGAAGCCAGCACCTGCTATTGGTAGCATATTAGGAATGACAAGGTCACGTGGTAGCTTGTTGCCTTGGTCATCGGTGGCACGCTTGAGGTAGTCTACCACGCAGCTTGCTCCAAGGGCGGCTGAGTGCAAAGGCAGATCATCTTCGGTATCGCCTTTGGGTGCATTTTCAATAGCCGTGTCCATAATGTTCCACAGCTTGGCGCCGACATGGTGGAGGTACCAAGGGGCCGTGAAGGGTACAACGCTCAACTTGGAGTACCAAGCACCTCGTGACATGACCTTCTTGTTGAGAGAGAGTGAGTATGCGATTAAGATGACCAATTCGTTTAGCGGCGAGTCTGGCGTATCGAAGTGATGGGAATCGTAGCCGAGCGCAAACTTGAACACTGTCTGGGAGGCCAGCTTCAGCATGTATTGGTATGCATTCCAGGCTTCGCCTTGTTCGTCCAGCTGGTCAAAGACCTTGAAAGAGTCCTTGACGGAAGCTTCCATCAAGGGTGTATAATGTCTGATGGCCTTTGGAGCCATGGACGGTGGAATAAACTTGTGCGCTACTCTCCATGCTTCAGTGTCAGTGTCGCAAATGAACAGTGCCCGGTTGTCCTTGATGCCGGCCAGAGGATGGTCTGGTGTAATGAGCTTGCTGAAAAACGCCGACTCTTGGAAAGCGACTGTTGCAACAGCGGGGTCGTTGGTCAGGTAATTCATTTTGCCCATTGAGTCGTATTTGATGATCGGCCCATATTTCTGGAACAAGCGAGCATGGTTTCCCTAGGGAGGATTAATTGTGCTACGGGTATGGACGGCAGCAGACTTACCAGATGGTCAGGAAACACCTCATAGTAGCTGCCTACGAAAGGGAGACCGTCGGGACCAGCAGGGTCCCTGATGGCCTGGCCGTCGACTGTAATGCCAAGATCTTCTTCGCAGTCAAGGACAGCGTCCAAGTCTGGCAAGTCGTTTCCTTGGGCATCTTGCAGAGCGATACCTGAGTAATGGCAGGTTAGCCGATGTACGGGCAAATAAGAAAAGTTTCGAGATGTGTGCTTACCGGTTGCTTGGATGATGTTGTACTGTTCAGCTATGGCGATTTGTAGAGACTCAAAGTCGTGACATTGGTCAACTGGAATGTCTTGGTGGTAGACGTCTTTGTCTTGCCCGACAAGGTAGAAGCCTTTGAGAGTCATTTTGTGCAATGGTCCAGAGTAAGGCAGGTGTGAATCAAGTCTCAAGGCTCGGCCAGGGCAGCAACAAGGCGACGAAGGATTAATATCGTAATTCCACCCTCCCCCTTGGACGGCGACAGTGGTGGGACACATCGATACCATCGGCCAAGAGAGTGGATAGCCCGATAGTATGACGCAGGGCCACCCGCCAGCACACGAATTCGTATCTTCCAGGGCATGAACCGAGGCATCTTTACAAAAAGCGTAGTTGTAATGCAGGTCGTGCGAGCAATCCGGCCGAACCCTTTTCTTTGCAGGTTCTGTGCATCCCAGGGGTGTCGGAGATAAATGCATGTGCGCCACAAGGATGCCGATCACTGCGATGCGGGTCTGATTAACGACGGCATTGTCATTGGCTAGGATGACGATGAGCCTCGGCAAGTGGGGGTCATCCGTCTCCACTCCCAACGGCCAACGGAGCCTCCGACCTTGCGCTGCCGTCATAGCGTTTGGAAATTTGCATGCCAACACTGCAACTGTGATCTGTGCATGTGCAATGGCCATGGCCGATCCACTCTCCTCGTGCGACGCCATGACGACGGCGATGGCAAGGCAAGCCGGCGTCGAGCAAAAGCTCTCGTTGTCGCAGCCTCGTCTCTCGCAACCAAGAGCACAGCATCTCATCACTCCAACACATTCGCCAACATGGCCGACGCCGTATACACTCTCGCAGAGGTAGCCAAGCACAACACTAAGAATGACCTCTGGCTCACTCTCTGGAACTACGTCTACGATGTGACCGACTACCAAGAAGAACACCCCGGCGGCAAGGAGTTTCTTCTTGAGAACGCCGGAGCGGATGCGACCACAGCATACGAAGACATTGGCCATTCCACAGACGCAAGGGAAATCCTCGAGAACTATCGAATCGGTCGTCTTGCTGACGACGACTGGACCGACCACGAGGCAAACAGAATGCCAGTCATCAAGCCAAATAAAGTTTTTGTCGTCAATAGGCTCCCTCCACCCACATCAAGTCTCGCACAATTACCAACCATGGGGCTTGGACTAGCCTCGATCATTTTATCATATGTTTACGGCCACAAGGTCACACCGTACTTGCGCCATCTCCAAAGCAGCGGCTTCTGGAAGGGTTTTGCCGTCTCTTCCATTGCCAGCATGGCCCTCGCGGGCTATGCCAGCGTTTGGGCCACCAACAGTTTTGATGTCGCACATATGGATTTTAGGGCATATCCCGCGCATTACAGGGCAAAGTCTACGGCGTCTAAGCCGACCAAGAAGAAGGACATCAATCTTGGTGTCCTAAACGCCCGCATTTACCAGCCGTTTCCGCTGATCGAGAAGACAAACGTTTCCCACGACACTGTTCGCTTCGTCTTTAGCCTTCCTAGCGAGAACTCTATCCTTGGCTTACCCACCGGTCAGCACGTTGCAATCAGGCATGAGGTTGATGGCAAGCAGATTACTCGATCATACACACCAACCTCCAGCAACCAAGACCTAGGCCGACTGGAACTGGCAATCAAGATATACGAAGGTGGCAAATTAACACCATGGCTAAACAAGCTGAACATTGGAGACAAGGTTGAGATTCGAGGCCCCAAGGGCGAAATGAAATATCACAAGAACCTCGTCAAAGAACTTGGAATGATTGCCGGCGGCACTGGCATCACGCCCATGCTCCAAATCATTCGACGCATTTGCGAAGACCCGCGCGATCATACCAAGGTCACCCTACTGTTCGCCAACAAAACTGAAGCCGACATCTTGCTCAAAGACCAGCTGGACCGATTCGCTAAGGAGAACAGCCAATTCAGTGTGCACTACATTCTCAGCAACCCTTCCGCCAGTTGGCAAGGTGCAAAGGGCCGTATCAGCAAGGAGCTGATTGAGCAGCATATGCCTTCACCAGCCGGCGCAGACAGCAAGATCCTTCTTTGTGGCCCAGACCCGATGGTGGACTCAATGTCTAAGCATCTCCAAGAGCGTGGCTTTAAAGCACCAGGTAAGACAAGGCTTCATTGTGAAAACCCTGTACACTGAGCTAACGCAAATTCACAGGCTCCATCTCAAAACCTCAAGACGAGATTTTCATTTTCTAAGTAGGATCCAACTTTTTAAGATTTTTAGTCTTCTATTCTTTCATGGCCATACACGATGGCCGGGGCATCTAGGGTAAAGAGGCAACTTGAAGTGCTTGGAGCTTGGGAATACCATATAGACGTGTATCATACATAATAGGGCATTTATCTTTCATAGCATGAGCGCGTAATTTCTGATACGATAGCCATTTTGAAGGTGTTGTACTGGTTCAGAGCCCACGTGATATGTTGGATTTGGTTCTTCGTGTCTACTCCGGCACTTGTATACCTTCTCGGAGAGGAAAAATGTATTGATGCGCAATTTATTCGTCCGAGAGCCAATCTACAGCTGTCGTGTCTTCTGTTGAAGTGGGTTCAAAAAGTTCCTGAAGAGTAGCATCCATTTGTTGCTCTACTAATCTTGGCTATAATAGTATTATTATTTCGCTTCCTGTTCATGGAAAATATGGTATCTTTCAAGAGCGAAATAGATTGCATCATTGCCATGAAATCCTGTGGGACTAAATTTAGGGCTATCAATTGAGGACGACTACTTCCAAGCGCTCAGTTTTTCTTTTTCTCTCTCGAACACAATCTGCATCGACTGTGCAGTAACAATGTATAAGTCCGCGAACAAATGTCGGTAACTGAATAGCAAGAAGCAATCGCCGACCGGAATCCGGCACGCCCGAAACGCGGTGCCGCAACCCAGAGGCCCGAGCTTCTCGGTCGCAGTTGGCATTCACAAGAGCAAATAGTGGCAGGGTGCCATCCCGCGACGCAGCTCGTCACGACTTATAATAACCCTCTCCTCGGGTCCAATTGCTCCCAGAGGTACTCATCCACCCTCCAGTATCGCGCTCCCCTCCTCTCCGTCTCCTCCACCGTCACCATGAACACCATCTCCCCGCCCCCGCAAATAAAACGGCTCTCAGGCCCCAAGCGCGTTCTCGGTATCCTCGTCGGCATCACAGGTGGCTTGGGCGCAAACGCCCTGCTAGCATACAGTGTATCATCCTTCTACACCCGCAACACCAAATTCGTGCCCTTTGACACCTCCGCCCCGGACCTTACGACCAAGACGTTCCGCGACCACAATCCCCTCAACAACCCGCCTGCCTGCATAGACCACGCCATCAAGCAAGTCCCGTACGGAAAGTTGCCGGAGAAGTATTGGGTCAAGGGCAGCGGGGGACGCATATCCGTAGACCAGAAAGCGCTGGCGACGGATTTCTGCAGGGGCATCTGGAGTGGAGTCGCATTCCGCGTCCAGAGGCGGATCATGGAGAGGAAATATCGCGCGCTTGAGGGCAGGCAGGATCATCTCTGGGATGTCAAGGATTTGGAGAAGAGTTCTTATCCCGTTGGAACCAAGATTGTGGATCATTTTGAGGTCGTGGAGCATACAGATGACAAGGTATTATGATGAGTACCAGCATCAGCATAGTAGCATACTAATCAAAGGATGCACCAGGTTATTGTGCGATGCGGTGATTCGCCGCTGAACCGAAATCAGCGATCATCGGATGGTCTCTTCTCTATGGAAGTGTCAAAGGACGACGAAGCTCAGATGGCGACTTTTCACCTCAAGTCTGTTTTCTTAGATACATCGCCAGAGGGTAAGGGCACTCAGCCTCAGCCGGCGCCCCTCCAGGCGGCGCATCGTTGGTACACTAAGCTGTGGATGGAGAGCGCAACACGCAAGTTGATCAAGGAAGCGTAAATTACTCGTGACAGAATTCGAAGGAACATGTACTTGTGTGCAAGATGCGGGTGATGATCAGTCGTTGAACAATCATGTCACCAGGGAGGTCTTGCCTATATAGACGCTTGTCGACTTGTTGTATATACTTTCCGTATACCCTCGCGCTGCTTTAGTTGACAAATAACAGAAGCAAATTTTCCACTCAATGTAAACTTGGATACCGTTGCTTGCAGAATTGATGCCCTTTTTGGTACGAGATCATATTGTTGCAGCACCAAGCTCAAGTTAATATAGAGCACTCAGGTGGAGTTCCTGTACCAACTAAAGACTGAAGAATATTCAGAAAACATGCCACTACGTCTAGCTCCTGAACAGCATCAGGCCGGCTTCCTCTGCGTCCACTTGCTCTTCCTCTTCACTCTCAACCTCATCATGCTCCCCAAGACCCAGCCTCTGCCCGAATAGACTGCTGAATAGCTCATCTCTCTGTCGATCGCCCCATTCGCCCCTGTCTTCTGGCGCCATGAAATTCTGCAGCTTCTCTTGGACAGTGTACCGGAGCTTGCGCCCCTTGCTGGCCTTTGTGTCGACGACCTTCTTGGTCTTGGCTTCACGGGCAACCTGCCACGGCGCCTGTACAACAAATTCGGCCGTTCCATTGGCATTGAGGTCGGCAGAGCGCTGCTCAAGAAGCTCTTTGAGCATCAAACCGTAGAAATCAGCATCGTCGTAAATGGCGGGGTCAGCCTGCGCTGCTTTGTTGGACGATTGAAGAGGTGCACATGAGCGAGGCATTTGTGTGCGAGTGACGAGATGGGACGATGTAAGCTGCGAATCGAGGACTTCGGTGAGGGTTTGTTGTGCAGAAGCGTTGAGACGGGCCTTGTTGTTGGTTACGGTCGTGGCTTTCGTCTTGTTTGACCACCTCTCAAGAATCGCTTTGCGGTGTGGTAGAGTGCCCTTTTCTGTGTCCTGGATAGTAGACCAGATTTCAGATGACGGGGTCGCATGGTCGAAATTGGCGCGCTTCCGCTTTTGGCCTGTTCGCGACTCTTCCAATGATAATCGGAGGTTTGTAAGATTGTTTAGCAATGTCAAGGCTGCGGCCTCTGCAGCCTCGACCGGTGCTTCTTGAGCGGTTTCATCTCTGTATGGCTCCGCAGCCATGGAGTTGGTGCTGATCAATGCTTTCTGTAATCGGATGCGGGAGTTGAGTAATGTGTCAAAAGTCTTGCGCTGTGTTTTGACAGCCTCTCCTTTGGCAACATCGGACTGGGTGCCGGCAGCAATTGTCGATGTAAAAGACTTGCTTGCAACCATGAGATCACGTACGGCAGATGCATCGGGCTTTTTGTCTTTGTCGGGTTTGTCCTCGTCCTCAGCTTCGGAATCCTCTTCGTCCTCTTCGTTCTCTTCGTCTTCATCACTCATGTCCAGATCCAAACCACCGTCGGCGTCGCTTCCACCACTCTCGTCTTCACGATCAAACTCGGCGCCATTGATGTCGTCCTCTCCTTCGTCATCACTAGCTTCGCTATCTTCGTCGTCAAAACTTCTGGCAAACGGATCGTCGCTGTCGCTGTCCTCGAGAGCCTTGCGGTCTACTTTGCGCCCAGTATATTCCGGTCCGAGGGGCACCTCAACTGGCTTGCGCAGCTTGCTCTTTCCTACAACTGTGTAATGCTCGCGCCCAACTTTCTCGTCTTCGACGTCTGAGACGTCGCTACCGGAACGCTCGTCCTCGCTGGAGCTAGGTGCAGGGTCGAGTAGGGACTCGGGGTCGAAATCTGATGTATTTGTTAGCATTCTTTCCATAGCGCGACCATCGAGAGCCTTTACCTCTAGTCTTGGATTTCTTCATGGTGTCAATGTCGGGTTATGGTGTTCTTGGTTGCATGCGCATGCGAAGAGAAAGTTCCCTCTGCACCCCACAAAAAAGTCAAAAGATGTCGGCGTTTCATTTTGCCGATGCGCATCACCTCCGCTACCAACTCCGCAACTCGTATTGCATCTCAAAATCATGTTGAAGCCACGGCTCTTTTCAACATTGCGGTGTTTACAGCATGAGAACCCCCTCGTATGTTGTGGTAAATATGTAGGCGGGTGCAGTGGCTGATGTTTGGCGCAGGGCCTTCCGCGCTCTGGTGCGCCGCCGCAAATGCCTCGGATGCAACGAGGATTGCCACAGAAGCGGAGCATCAAAGATGTGAAAAAAGTGATTGCTGTTTCATCGGCAAAGGGTGGTGTTGGAAAGAGCACCATTGCCGGTATGCCAGACTAATGCCCACGCCATGGCCGATGACCACACACTAAAGCCATGTGTTAGTGAACCTGGCCTTGAGTTTTGCGCGGCGTGGTTACAGAGCTGGTATATTGGATACTGATGTATTCGGCCCATCCATACCCACTTTGCTCAATCTAGCTGGCGAACCTCGACTGTCTACCAGTCAGTCCCAAGCGCGCCCCAGCACACTAACACATCCTGACTTTGCCTACTAGACAACCAACTTATACCCCTCTCTAACTATGGTCTCAAGTCCATGTCCATGGGTTACCTTATCCCAGAGTCCTCGCCGGTGGCATGGCGTGGCTTAATGGTCATGAAGGCTATGCAGCAACTGCTCCATGAAGTCGAATGGGGCGGTCTGGACATCCTGGTCCTTGACATGCCACCTGGGACTGGAGATGTACAACTCACCATCACCCAGCAACTGATATTAGACGGTGCTGTCATCGTCTCTACACCTCAAGACCTATCTCTCAAAGATGCCGCAAAGGGTATCGAGCTGTTTCGAAAAGTCGATGTGAAGCTGCTGGGCCTCGTGTGCAACATGGCAGGCTTCAAGTGCCCAGGATGTGGAGATGTACATGAGGTATTTGGCAGCATGAAGAATATCAGGGACATGTGCAACAAGTATGATTTGAGCATGCTGGGCGAGATTCCCTTGCATGGTAGCATCAGTGAGAATGCGGATCGGGGTAAGCCCACTGTTGTGTCAGAGCCAGACGGAGAGCGAGCGATGGCTTTTAGCAGGATTGCCCAAGAAGTAGAGCAATTGGTTGGCTTGCAAAGATGAGTCATCACGTCAACTTGACGCAGTTCATGATGGATCCTGAACCAATCGTTCAGATTGCAAAAAATCAAATACATACAAATTCTGACCCGCAGCTATTTCATTATACCAGGCAATTCGCAACATGCTTCAGCTAACCCGGTCGTATTTTTTTCAATCGCAAGTTTGCTTTTGATGAGGTTCTAACAATCCTATGCGTGGTTTGGGAGTACAAATGCAGCGAGGTTGACGAGTCATCGACGTTCGTTGGACTGTTTGGGTCTTTTTATTGTTCATGGAGAACTTTGTGATTTCTCGCTCTCTCGTTCGTCTATTCCCGAACGGGTTCCCATTTCCGACAAGTATGTGCTCCCGATCGCCCTAGAGAGAGCGGGAATCCTGGCTATGAGTAAAGTGGGGATGGACTTAGATCGCCGTGGCACATAAGGGCATGTTGGATGCGGTCTAAACAATGTTCCATTGTTTTACATTCCACATAGGGTCACCGATTTTCTCTGCTATTCTCCGCTCGGGTTGAGAATGAGCATTGTGCTCATTTGAAACGTTGTAGAGCATTGGCTGAAGCTCATTACGTATGGCATTGAGGCAGTGAAGCGAATGAAAAACATCGGGTCTAGGAAGATTGAGTAAAGCTGTTAGGGATAATTTTTTTCATGAAATAAGGACAGGGTTGGGCCATGTATTACTCAAAATGGTACTCCCCATCCTTGCGCTGTGGTGTCAAATCGCCTAAAAACGGAGTGGCTTCTTTCTTGCTCATAGTAGGAAATTCGCCTGAAGCTAGCGTTAGAGTTGAAACCTCATAATCTATTTACATATGCAACTTGGTGTTGTCTACTAGTTATAGAATTCATTTAGTAAGTACATGCCAAGATGTAAGAGATGACTATCTTGGGTTAGCATCCTCTTCACGTGACCTAGACCAAGATACACCTTAGTACAACCACCACTAAAAACAGAACAACCAAGGTCGAACAGAAGATAGTACAGATCAGCTAAAGCGACCGAACAACGGCGAATTTATGTTTAGGGGACCAAGGAGATTCACGGGGTTACCGCTTCAAGATGTAGCAAAGGATGATAAGAGCTACGGTATAACTACCCCTCTTCAGCTCCTTAGTAGCTTTTCAGTAGTACTATGTTAAGACCAGGGGACGGGTCTTTTATACCCGAGGACATCGTGGTCGTTTGAGGGTGATTTGCAACCAACTTCAAGTCGGATGTCTAGTGATAGGCTGGGGTCAAATTGACTAGTATCAAGGCAGGTTTGGTGGAGCTTGTTCCTGACTACGGCACGGGGGTGGATCTGCAGGACGCGTAAGTTTAACGATAGAAGTCGGACATTCTAGTGGGCGCGATGCAAAGTGCGACGAGTTCATGCAGTCGATGATATGCGACGTGTAGGGCCATGAATGGTCAATAAGAGACCGAGAGGGTGGTTTGGTTCTCTCCAGCTGTCAGGTAGCTGTCCGTGTGTCTGCAGCACGGCCATGGTTATGACATGACTAGCATGACGACGGGTTTGGTTGAGCTGCACGCTCTTTTGTCCACTACGCTGCCATCCACTTAGCAACAACGTCGCTCGCTCCACCCTCTGGGCATCACACATTCACCCACCTGCTCTGCTCTGGTCGTCTGAAGCCTGTCGCCCGCACCGCGCACTGATCAGTCCCGGCCCTTGAGCCGCATCTGCGCCGCATGGAGAACGCTGGGCCGGAAAGCCTGCCAGCCGGGAGTCCGCAGCCAAAAAAGCTGCCCGCACCTTCAACCCCGACGTCGTCAGTCAGGCGCAAGATGGCTTCCCATGGCCCTTCGCCCGCCTCCAAAGATGGCGCCGCTCCTCGTCGGCCCACCGTCTCCAGCACTACCACTGCCACTACAGCTACTGCTCGCCGGCCAGCAGCCCCAGCTCAAACCACCACGACGCGCACCACGACGAGCGCCGTCAAGCCCCCCGCAACCTCCACCTCCCGCACCAGCGCCGTAGGAGGATCCAGCATCAGCAAGCCGCCTACGCGTCCAGCACCCAGTACTGCTGCGCGTAGGACAATTTCGTCGTCCAAGACAGCATCAGACCAGGACCCAGAGCTGTCGTCAGTGACATCGGGAGAGGAGAGCAAGAAGAGGCCACCAGTGCGCAAGCCGCCTGTCGCGTCTGCTGCAGCTGCTCGACCATCCCCAGGAAAGCCAGCATCCAGGCCCTCGCTCTCATCTTCGGCTGCGACTGCGACAGCCACCGCAAAGCGACCCTCAACAACGCGCGCTGCTGCAGATACAGCAACAACCCGCGCCCCCCGTGCTTCCCTCGGTCCCTCCGCCAGACCGCCAAGCACACGCCCTACTGCTGCTGCTAGTACTTCTGCTGCCGCCGCTGCGCGCACGACAGCTACTGGCCCAAAAGCGCTCGCAGGACAGGCCAAGAAGCTATCTGCCCCTGCCTCTGCCCTCCCGCCAGCAGCCTCTGAACCCGAGGACACAGCAGAAGAAACGTACGACCCTCTCCCTGTCATGCCCCCGTATAATGCATGCTGACCCCTTTACGCAGAGAAAGCCTCGTTGCCTCCACCCTTAGCCGCAATGCCGCCTCTGATGCAGAAGTCGAGGTGCGCAAATCTGCCCTTGGGCCTGTCAAAGCCGCCCTGGCGAAATTCGGCGAGAGTTCACCCCGACCGGATACCGCGCCGACGGGCTCTGCCGAGATGGATGTGGAGATGAAAAGGCGGAGCGCCCAGATCATGCAGGACTTCTTCAAGGAAACCAGCCTTCGCGATAAGCTGCAGGAACAGTGCGACGACCTCAGTCGTGAGGTGGACAATCTACAGCTGGAAAAATCCAAGCTACGAAGCCAGCTGGCCGAAGCACAGGCAGCCATCACTGAAAAGGATAAGCTCATTGCAAACGGCTCCAGCGCCACCTCGTCTTCTGAGCAAAGCGCCCATGAGACCCTCGTCCAAGACATGGAGAAGAAGTTCGCCATAGAGACCAAGCAGCTCGAAGAACAGAGCCAGCAGCTTGAGGTGGAGAAGAAGGCAGCTCAGGAAAGAGAGGCCGCCGAAGCTGCCAAGGCACTCGAACTACAGCAGGTGCTAGACGACTTGAATGCTGAGCTCGAGCAGCAGGGCCGTCAATGGGACGAGGAAAAGAAGAAACTGGTCGAGCAAGCCACCCAGATCGAAGAGCTTATCCAGGAAGTGGCGACGTTGAAGGATGAACGTGACAAACTCTCGCAGGAACTCGATATTGCCAAGAAGACGCTGGAAAAGCTCGAAACCAAGTTTGCCGAGCTTGAGCAGAGCCAGGCGGATAATCTTCGTTCGCGCGACGCTAAGATCATCGAGCTTACCAAGACCGTCGATGAATACATGGCCCAGGTGACAAACAGAGAGGAACAGCACAAAGAGGCTTTGCAAGAAGCACAACAAACCCTCGAGTCCAAAGCTTCCGAGCATTTGGCACTTGTCGAGCAACTGCAGACTGAGCTGCAAACCATTCATCAGCAACACACTGATGAACTGCATGCAAAGGAGCAGATAATCGCCACACACGCTGAAACCCAGAAGCAACTCCAGGACGACCTCACCAAGCTACAACAGCGTGCAGATCAGACGTCCGCAGATCTTGAGAGCGAGCGTAACGAATACGCCGAACAACTGCAAGCCAAGATTGACGAGCTTCAGAAGACTACGGCCGACCAGCTGCGAGCAAAGGAAGAAGAGCTATCAGGACATGTCAAGTCTATTGAGGATCTTCAGGAGCAGATTGTGGCTCTTCAACAAGGGTCGACTGACGGTGCCCAGATTGCCGAGAAGCTTAACAAGGAAATTGAGGAGCTGAAAAATGCACATGATGCTGCCATCAAGATCAAGACGGAAGAAAACGAGGAACTCGCGCAGAAAATAGATGCCTTGAATAATCAGCTTACCGCCCAGACTGCTGAAATGGAGCAACTCAAAGCGGAGGCTGATGGCTTGCGAAGTACCATTGATACACTCGAGACGGCTTCACAGCAGCTGGACTTGCAACACGCTTCCGAGATTGCAAAAATCCAGACTAACTTGGACGAAGCGAACAAGAAGGCTGATACTTACAAGTCTGAGCTTGATGCGCTACACGAGAGACACAAACAAGACTTGCGTGTCATTGGCGAAGATTACGAGCGCGAGATCGAATCCCTGAGAGCGGATCTGGAAGGAGACGCCACAAGACGATTGAACACTTTGCAGGCCGACTTCGATTCTCTTATTGCTGAGAAGAATGGGAACTCCGAGCAACACGAGAAAGCACTTTCCGAGCGATCTCAAGAAATTGTGGCTCTCAAGCAGGAGATCAATGACCTTCGAGACAGCTCTACTTCTGCAACCCGCAACTGCGATGACGCTCTCGCGAAGCTCAAGCACACCGAGGACGAATTGGCCGCTTTGAAAGAAGCCCACAGCATTTCGCAGGGATTGGTTGTGGATCTCCAAGCACGCGTTGATACCATGAGCAAGGACCTTGCCACTAGCGGAGATCTGCAGGCCAAGCTGGACGCGTTACAAGAAGAAAAAGACGCTACAGCAGATGCTCACGCCAAGTCTCAGTCCATCATTGTTGACTTGCAATCCCGCCACGACTCCTTGTTGGAAGAGAAGACACTCGCAGAGGATTCTCATGCTCGTGCCATCGAAGCCCTTAAGCAAGACTCTGAAAGCGAGTCAAAGCAGTTGCTTGCAGAGCTGCAATCAAAGTATGACACTCTCCTTCAAGAGAAGAAATCAGCCGAAGACGAGCACCGCTCTGCCGTTGAAACTTTGAAGCAAGAATCCGAAAGTAATTTGAGGCACTCCCTTGAGGAACTCGAATCCAAGTGCAATCTGCTGGCGGAGGAGAAGGCCGCAATGGAAACTGCGCACAAGAATGCTTTGGAGGCCTCTAAATCACAGTCAGAAAGCGCATCTAAGCAACTACTGGACGACCTCCAAGCCAAATACGACTCACTGCTTGAAGAGAAGAGTACCATGGAGAACACCCACTTGCAGACGCTACGAGTTTTGGAAGCTGATTCAGAGCAATCTACAAAGTCAGCCCTGGCGGAGCTTCAATCCAAGTACGACACACTGGCGCAAGAGAAGACTGCTGCCGATCTTGAGCACAACCGTACTGTCGCAACGCTCAAGGAAGAGGCCGATACTACGTCGAAACAGCTCCTTGATGAGCTACAAGCCAAGTATGACAAGCTCCAGGTAGACTTGAAGACCACTTCGGAGGCTTTGAGTAATCTCCAGATGAGATACGATGTTGTCACCCAAGAGCGAGGTAGCGACGATGAGGCCCAAAAGGCAGAAATTCAGAACCTCCAGAGCCAACGGGATGATCTATCTGCACGGCTCGCGGAGCTTGAGAAGTCTCATACAGACAGCCTTGCTAAACAGCTGGCAATTGAGGAAAGTCATGCCAAGGCGCTTGAAGCTCAGCATGTAGAAATCGAGCAGAAATACGCAACCTTACTGGAGATTATGCAAAATGACACCGAACGATTGGAACAAGAAAGGGCAGCAGCGATTGCAGGCAGGCAAACTGCGCTTAATGAGCTCGCATCCCTAAAGGAGCAGTCTGGTTCGTCGGCGAACGCTGAAATTGCAAGCAAGTACGAAGCTCTGCTGGCGGAGAAGGCCGCTGCCGACAAAGAACATGAGGATGCTGTCGCCTTGCTCAAAGACTCTCTGAAGGCAGATTACGAGCAGGCTCTATCCAAGTTGCAATCAGAGTGCGATAAGTTGCAGAGAAAGATTTCAGAGACGGACCAAGCGCATAGTGATGCGATGGAGTTGTTGAAAGAAGAATTCAAAGCTGGCCATTCCAACGATATGCAGGCTCTGCGGAAGCAGCTCGAGGCTGTGCAGAAACAGCACCAAGATCTTAACGAGCAAAAGACATCGATGGACCAAGCCCACGAGGAGGCCATTGCAGAGTTGATGGCAGGCATGGAGGCTAGCACGTCAGAGGCTCTACGAGAACTTCGCAAGAAGTATGATGACCTTTCATTGGAATTGGAAGAAGCACAATTCAATTACTCTGCTGCACTTGAAGTCGCCAAAAGGGAAGCAGCCCAGCAACGAGACATGTACTGGGACTCTCAACTTCAGGAGAAGCTCAAGGCTGATGCTGCTGCCGAAACATCCAACATGTTAGCTCTAGGAGAAAAGATACGCGCAATCGAACGTGAGCGCGATGAAGCCATTAGGGCTGCTGAGGAAGCTGAAGACCGCATTGAAACCATGAAGGGTGAAGTCGTGCGTAAGCACCTGGCCCGCGTCGAACCGTTGGAGAAGGAGAACTTACAACTCCTCGATAAGATTGACCGCCTCGAAGCAATGCTTGCGGCCGGCGACAGGATTGCTCGTGCTGCTGCCAGCTTGGGTGAGCAGCGGAACATGAACACTTTGGCAGAAGAGGAAGAGGAAGAAGACAACGGCAGAGGCGCTGTGTCTGGCACTCAGCGTCATGCAACCAACGGCACTGGTGCTGCGAAAGATGTTGTCGGTACTGTGAGTTGAACCCAAATCCCCGTACGTGGATTATCTGCTTTCTTGCCGCGCACAGAGTCCAGAGAGCTAATACATTTCTAGCAGTTGGCGGCCATGCAAGAGACGTTGAACCAGCTCGCTGAACTCAATAACGACGCGATCGCAGAAAGCACCAGGACAGCTCAACTGCTTACTACGGAGCAGAATCAGCTGCACACTGGCCCAGACGAGCTTCCCCACCCCACCCACTTCCTCATGGACTTGATGGACTAAAGGTCTAGGAGCCGAGACACGATTGCGATCAACTGCACGAGGGATACGACATGGAATGCGTCTCTAAACAACTATAAACTACTTGTAATCTTTTCCCCTTCTCCGTGGCTCGTATGCCGTTTAGTTTTCTGTTCTCTTGCTATATGGCTCTTATCATACCCAATACACTTGCGTCACGTTGTTTGACAATTTCTAATGTGTTGGTGTATCCAAACAACGATTATTTCCGTACCTGCATGTGTTGTCTTGTTGTTGAAAGCTGAAATACTAAGCAGTAGTCTATGGTGAACAAGTGGACTTTTTTTCTTTTTTGCTAGTGATGTTTTTACATTGCTAGTTATCCACCTGCATCAGATGGTCACGCGACTGATATACCCCTATCATTTCTCGTTCACGACTTGATATTTACCCGAGCAAAGACCGCGTGGCAATTGACTATACCTCTCTTTTTTAACTCACTGTTGGAGCAGGAGAACATGCAAACGAATCACTCAATCCCCTTTCATCACAAGCTCAGCGGTAGAAAGATCCAAAGTTGGTCAAAAACACAGTCATTTTTGGTATACACCGTGAAGCAAATTGGCTAAATAATATACATAAAAGGCGCAGCCAAATAGTTAACAAAGTGAAAAAAAATAATGGATTATGTACATGAATACGTTTTTTTTTTGCTTTCTCGCTCAACTCTCTCGCTCAAGCAACGTTATTTTCCGATTCTTTCTTCTTTTAACCGGAAAGACACTGCGAGTAGTAATCGTTTTGCTTGACGCACTTCCAGCCGTCAGCACAGGTAGTGGGGCCGTTGTGCCCGATGCCACCGCAGCGCTCCCACTTTCCTGCTGTGCCAGGCACACCAGCTGCTGGGCTAGAGGGCTTAGGGGCCTCGGCGGGTTTGGAAGGGGTAGCTGGGTTTGAGGGCTTGGAAGGCTGCGTGGGGCTGGGGGTGGTGGACTCGACGGGCGCTGGTGTTGCGGCGGGTGCTGAAGCAGCGGGGGCACTGGGTGTGGCGGATGGAGTGGCTTCTGGGAGCTCGACGGGAGCAGAGGTAGGCAGAGTAGAAGGAACAATGGGAGAAGCCGGGGTCTCGGGGACGGGGGTGGTGGTGTTGCCGGAGCCTGGGGTTACGGGCGTGCTGGGTGTGCCGCTGAGCTTCATGATGCGGGCGGCGGCGGCCTCGGCGGCGACCATGATGATGGCTTGAGTATTTCCGGTGGGGAGATCGGGGTGGATGGAGGCGTCGACGACGAAGAGGTTGTCGGTTCCGTAGACCTTTGTGTTGGTGTCGACGACGACGCCGGGCTCGCCCTTGGTGCCAATCTTAGCGGTGCCGACGTAGTGGCTTCCTGACTTGAATGATTTGATGAGGTCGGCGCTGGTGACATTGGTGACGCCGGTAGGGGCGATGAGGGACAAAGTTGAGTTGGAGCCCTTCGACATGTTGATGAGACGGTCCATCATGAGGGTGATGGCTTCAGTGTCGACCTTGGAGGTCATGTGGGGCTTGGTGATGAAGGTGGTTGCGCCAGCGGCATTGATACCGAGGCTACCGACAGACTTCAGGCCGTGAGTGATGTAGACCTTCATCTGGACAGTGTCGTCTTCGGGCGAGTTGCAAGTACCTTGGAAGAAGACTTCACTGCCGTCGGATGTCTTGACGGAGGACCACCAGTTCAGGCGCTGACCAGACTCGGCAAGCATACCAGAGCCCTTGGCGAAGAGGTCAATGGTGGTTTGGTTGGGAGTGATAAGAGGCTCCTTGTCAGTGGCAGTGAGAGGAGAGCTGGTCTTGAACTTGACGGTGAAGATTGGGTGGTCCTTGATCTCTGCTCCGACAGGGAGGTCAATCCAGTCAGCTTCGGCGGGCAGCTTGACGCCAGTGGTGCCGGTAGCAACAGTCTTGAGTTGTGCAGCGGGACCGATGCCAGAGTTGAAAAGGATACGAGGAGTCGACATGGCACCGGCCGAAAGGACGACACGGCCTCCAGCCTTGACGTTGTAGATGACGCGCTTGCCATCGGCAGTCTCAACCTCAACACCGGAGACAGCAGAACCCTCGCGAACAGCTCGGACAACGTTGGTGTTCATCATGAGCTTGAAGTTGTCGAGCTTCTGGGCAAGAGGGAGGTAAGTTCGGACACTACCAGAGCGCATACCATTGGCGATGTTCCAGGTTGGGTGGCCATAGACATCGACCTTGTTGTTGGGGTTCTTGATGAAGTCCGTCTCCTTCCATCCCTGGCTAGCAAAGAACTTGGACAGAACAGTGAAAGCACCGTCGTCATAGCGGACACCATCCTGCGAGCCGTAGGTCTGTCCAGGGTTGCGCTCGTATAGACGTTCAGCAGCAGCGGAAACATCGGACCACTTCCAGCCAGTAGGCCACTTGTCGTCGAAGTCGCGCTCCTGGGGCCTGACGTACATCATGGCGTTGACAGCAGTGCCACCACCAAGGAGACAGCCTGCCATGTCGGCAGTGTCGGTGCAGTAAGCAGGGCTGCCGACATCGCTGAGATAGTAGCCGTATGCAGGCACATCATACATAGAGACGGAGCTGTTCCAAGAAAGCGTCTTGACATCGCCAGTGAAGGCGTATGAAGGACCACCGCGCTCAATCAAGAGGACCGAAGCGCCGCCCTCTGCAAACCTCTGAGCGGCAATGATTCCAGCTGCACCGCCTCCTGCAACGATGTAGTCAAATGTCTCATTTGCAACAATAGCAGTAGAGTTGCCGGAGATTGGGGTTGCAGGTAGTGGTGCAGGGGCAGTTGAGTTTCCTCCAGGGGCAGGGGTCGTGGAGTTGCCGCCGC
This sequence comes from Bipolaris sorokiniana ND90Pr, assembly GCF_000338995.1. Taxonomy (NCBI): domain Eukaryota; kingdom Fungi; phylum Ascomycota; class Dothideomycetes; order Pleosporales; family Pleosporaceae; genus Bipolaris; species Bipolaris sorokiniana. Next base: position 1,733,335 of record NW_006911901.1, on the reverse strand, counting down.
TCGGAGCACCTCCACTTGGAGCATCTCCAACAGCAAGCGCAGCCCATTTGGCAAAATCAGCGCTCTTTGCGTCTGACATCTTCAGACCAAAAGCACCAAAGCCGGCGTCGTGGTAGTTGAGGCCAGCAGAAGCTGTGGTCGAATCGGTCAAGGCCTTGTCTGACCAGGCCCAGCCCATGATGTTGAGGGTTTCGGAGATGACAAGGCCGAGAGATGAGTCGTCGCTCAGGCAATTGGAGCACAGGAATGTGTATGAGAAGGCCTTTTCGGTGACAAATGTGCCATCGGGAATTGTCTTCATGGAGAAGTTACCAGTGACCACGGGCGGGCTGGTGTAACCATCAATTTGACGGAAAGACGAGAGGACCTTGCCCTCGTTGGGCCAAGCAACAATGAGGACATTGCTCGTCATGGACTGACCCATGCTGAGACCAGCCCATCCGCCTCCATTGGTGATGGGTGCTTGGATCTGAGCAATGAAGTCGGTTGTAGGAGTCTCGGGGATCGCATAACCAAGTCTGTACCCTGAGTCGCCAACAACACCCTGGAACTTAATGCCAGTCTTCTCATCCGTGAAGGCAGTAGAGGTCTGAGCCACAGCGCGTAGCGCAAAGAGGGCAGAGGCCAGAAAGAATGAACGAGCCATTTTGGCAGTTGTGAATAGGATATGAAAGAGTGTGTGGGTTGTGTGGCTCTGCCGACAAAGAAAGTGTGAAGCCGTCAAGGCTATGTACAATGAGTGAAAAGCAACGTTCAAAGGAACGAGCAAAAAAGAAAGAGTGAAAGAATGGTAGAGCGAGACAGCGCGTGTACCGAACATGGATATCGCGGCGTGCTTCTCTATATATGTAGGCTGTATGCAATGCGTGCCAAGTCATGCTCAATCTATCACGTCCACGAGAGAGAACCACCTCCGACATGTGCCCCACCGAACAAGCTCAAAATACAGCCCTGCGATCATGCAAAACAGTATTCTGGACTTCCATGGTCCATGATCATGGTTCACGAGCGGCGCTATGCATGTCATGATGGTTCCTGGCGTTTCCACCACTGCGGGAGGTTAATTGCACAGCATACAAGTGCAACCAGGGCCAGTGCACAATACAGCAATTGAAGCAATGCCATTTGCTGGCTTGCTTGTTTCAACGCCCGCTGGGCATTTTTCTGACGTCGTGGAGGTGGAGTCTAGCTGTTTCGAAACGAGGTGCCGAGACAAAGGCCGAGTCCGCTGGAAATTGCCTGTGGGCCGCCGTGAAAAAAAACACCATCTCGCACAGATAGCATGCGTTCGAGCATGCGCTCGCTTCACTGTTTGACTTGCTCGTTGCGAGGACCGGGCTGAATTACTGTGTACAATTGACATTGTACATAGCGGCCAAGAGAACGCGAATGGTAGATACGAAAGGAGCTGAGATGGAATGCAATCAAGTCGTCGCGATGTTGTTGTCCTCGCTCAACGGGCAATCTCAGCGCGCTTCTTCGGAACGCAAACTCTGTCGAGACCAGAGAGAGTCTTAGCGCAAAAGTCTATCGGAAAGGAGGAACAATTGCGAGCTGTTGGCGGAAGCGGGTGGTCGAAGTGTTGGTGATGGCCAAGATGAAGGGGCGACATTCGACGCCGCTTCACTCATGAACCTATCGCATAATCAGCCAACCAGCTATTGGATTGCTTCCTCAAACTATGTGAGGGATTGCTAACGAAGAAGAGTAAGATGATAAGTGGGAAGTTGTCTCAGGATTGAGCTCATCTGGTCTCCGTCAATAAAAAATACAATATTCCTCACGTCTATCATGGATGTAACATGAGTCTGGATACATTGATAGATTCGACTAGAGAGATTATGTACTACTAGGTAATGTCCTTTTTCTGGGGCATGTGGGTCCCCTAAACGGCCGTAAGGGCGCCCTGGCAGGCATTGCCACATGGTAGCCAGGCACATCAGGTCTGTCAACCTGTCAACGAGGCTGCACCGGTATTCCGATGGCATAGCGACCGACATCGAGTAGGTCGACTAATAAAATGACGGCGGATAAGGATATGCGGGGTAGGGTAGTAGGTGCATGAGGGGTGGCCTAGTACATCCTCGGCTCATGGTAGCGAGCTTGGAGGTAAACTATCCCAGTACGCGCAACCTTTGCACGACAAGCCTACCTCTAGCATATCTGCCATCTTCATCATACAATTTTTAAAAGCATCACCAGTCTCCTGGAATAGCTCAAGATGGCGACCAAGAGTGAAGTACCAGTCTACGTACTGGGCGTGGGTCTCACCAAGTTCATCAAGCCCCGACAGACCCGAGCTTACCCGGAAATGGGCTACGAAGCTGGCGTCAAAGCCATGCTGGATGCGCAAATCAACTACGACGATGTTGACACTGGAGTCGCCTGCTACTGCTATGGCGACACGACCAGTGGCCAGAGAATCTTCTACCAATTCGGTATGACCGGGTCAGATACTACGAACATTCCCCTGCTGTTAGCGCGACTGACTCGCAGTTAGCATCCCAATCTACAACACAAATAATGCATGCGCCACAGGCTCTACCGGCCTGCATCTTGCTCGCAGTCTGATCAAGAACGGAGCCATCGATTGCGCCCTCGTGATCGGGTTCGAGCAGATGCAGCCGGGCTCCATCAAGTCCGTCTACAGTGATCGGCCCTCACCCATGGGCCTGTCGATGCGCATGATGGCCGACACCCGGGGCATCACAAACTCCCCACCCAACGCCCAGTACTTCGCCAACGCCGGCGTCGAGTACATGGAAAAGTACGGCGCCGAAGCACGTGACTTTGCAGAAATAGCACGAATCAGCCATGAGCACAGCTCACGGAACCCCTACGCCCAGTTCAGAGACGTCTACACGCTCGAGCAGATTGAAAAGTCACCTATGATCCACTTTCCGTTGACAAAACTGCAATGCAGTCCTACCAGCGACGGCGCAGGCGCCGCCGTGCTTGTGAGCCAAAAATTTCTGGATGCCCGACCGCATCTCAAGAGCCAGGCGATTCTCATCGCAGGCCAGGCACTCATGACGGACTCGCCACAACTATACTCCAAATCCTCCATGGACCTCGTCGGCTACGACATGACGAAGCGCGCAGCGCAAGCCGCGCTGAAAGAAGCCGGTGTGAGTCCCAAGGACGTCAAAGTCGCCGAACTTCACGACTGCTTCTCGGCCAACGAGCTTATTCTGCTTGAGGGCCTAGGGTTCAGTGAGCCCGGGAAAGCGCACATGATGGTTCGCAACGGTGACATTACTTATGGCGGTAAAGGCCCCATTATCAATCCCTCGGGCGGCCTGATTAGCAAGGGACATCCGCTTGGTGCAACGGGTCTGGCACAATGCGCAGAGTTGACATGGCAGCTGCGTGGCTGGGCTAATAACAGGCTTGCCGAGGGCGCAGATGTAGCGTTGCAGCATAATCTGGGTTTGGGTGGCGCCGTCGTCATTAATGTGTACAAGCGTGCTGATGGGAACAAGAATGTCAAGATGAGTGACGACGACGTCAAACGCGCCAGCCAGTTTGCATACAACCCGGCGATAGAGGCTCGCTATGTGACTAAGGAGGAAGGCGAAAAGGTGAGGAGCAAAGCTGCAGCTTCGGAATACGCGCTGGGTGATACGCTGGAAAAGATTCAGAGTCGGTTGTGAGTTAATCTAATGTGAGCGATTATAGTTACGCATATGTTTTCAAAAGACTCGTGATAAAAAAAAAGGTATTTTGCAGAAATTGAATCCGAGACATCTAAATCTAAAATGAGTTACAACATTGAAGAAACAAATCGAACAATACTCCTGCTAGAAAATAATTGGATCGTCTGCAGTCATGACAGGTCTTCATACAGGTCCCTGTTCAGGTCTTCTGAAAAGTCTTCTGAAAGGTCTTCTGCTTGGTCCAAAAACCGGGGATCTATAGTTTGAGGCCATTGCGTATCCGTATAATTTGGATCATCCAACGCCGGGCATGCTTCAGGCAATGCTATATGCTCTGGCAACATCCTTTGCGTGGTATCCAAGTCTGAAATTTCAGTGCTTTCTGACAGCCGGCGGTAAGGGTGTGGCGAAGTGAGGGGGGTGAGAAGCGAGCCTTCTATTGGGTCGTATACTGAAGATGAATTTGTTTGTGAGGGGAAAGGCGTATGAGACGAGGAAGTGCCTAAGTCGGCACGACTTGATTGTCTACTCAGAAGAGGCGCACAATAATTGATGCTGGGAGGTTTTGCCGGCTCATGTTGTGTCGACTGGTGCTGTCCAGACCAATCATGTGGCATGGTAGTGTTACTGGAGCCGAAAATATATTCACGAGGTTGAATAGGGGTGGCAAAGAAGCTCTCCGGTACTGGTGTACTGTGGTCTTGAGGCGGTTCATGCGAAGAGTGGACATTCGCCATGTCCACCACTGTCGCAGCTTCGTTGGCGATAGCTTGTATACGCCCCAGCTCACCGTACAAGGCTCTCTCCGCCAAGGTCCCAAAACGTTGCGCAGTATCGTGAAAGATTTGACTGAGCGGATAGCTCGCGCCGTGATACATTGGTGGGTTCCCGCTAGGTTGGAGGTTGTTAGTGAAACCTAGCGTGGCACCGGTGGCAAGAACGCCATCGGGATGATTGGAGATCAGTGTATTAAGCAGATTCAATATGCCGATTGCGAACTGCGAGGCGGCGCGATGCGATTCATCTGGAATAGGATCTGTCGGAGGCGATATGCCATGGTCTGCCTCCCTCTCTGTATGTGCTTGCTGGTCTAAAAAAGAAGCCGATGTATCGCGTAACAAGGCTTGGCATTCTTCCCATATTGTTTGCGGCAACCAGTCCTCCTCACCACAATCTATCAAGCAACCATCAGCAAAACAAATTCATCATGGAGAATAGTAGACTTACAGGGGTTGGGAATCCTGGTAACTCCAGGATAGCGTAACATATATAGTCGAGCCCATTCCCTGACAATATCTCGACACTGAGGCTTAAATCTACATCTCTTCGGACTGATGTGTGCATTGTAGAGATGTTGGTCGTCGAAATCCTTCTTGCAGTTGGAACACTGCCAAGCTCCTGGGCGGCCGCGATGAGTAACCCGGTTGAGATGGTGTCGAACTTTAGACATGTATATCTCACCACATCCTTTGCAAGGTGATGGCCCGAGGTTGGGATACATGGTATGATGTTTGTCATCGGGACAGTCAACCTTTCTAGGCAGTGGATCCTTAGTCCGGTTACTTTTGGCGACCTTAAAGGTATTTTGCTCTTGACTACTGTGTGCCATCTTTCCTTTATCCCGGTAGTGTAGGTTTGGCTTGGACATATCAATACCCCAAGCATTTGATGCAGAACCTTCGCCCCTGGAACGACCAGTATTTCCAGTAGACCCAGAAGGATGACAGTGTGGCACAGCGTCGGTCATTATTTGGTCGGTTGGATCTATTGAACCAGACTCGATAGCGCGAACAATGACGTTGATCTCTTCCAGAACTCTCATGTACACATGGTATGCATCAGACCTGGGGACTGTTAGTATACAAACAGCAAGCATGTTGTTGGATCACATACTTTATATGACTGAGGTACTGAACCATTCTCGTCAATAAGGTCAGGAACATATCGCGTAGCCGGGCGTACGTCTCATTGTCCAGTTGTGTATATATCCGACACAAGGCATCTCGGGTGGAACGAGGTACCTCATCTATATCGATAGTGTAGGTGAATTGCGGTAGCGGTGCCGAAAACACATCCGCCTTCTTGCCCAGGCGAGACGCAGTCCGGCGGCATGAGCCATTACCACTGGGGTTGCAATGCAACTCAGGATGATGCTTACGCTCATGTTTGACACGAGCGTCTTGACGCGCAAAGGTCCTAGAGCATCCATGAGCCGAACATGTGAGCGGAACTTTGGCTGCTTTGGAGTGTTTGTGTCTCGCATGGCGTGCAAGGTTTCCACGTCTGTACCGCCCTGTGAACTCAACGCCGCATTGACTGCAACCCAAAGTATTCCCATCAATGACCGTGGATATAGATATAATCGGGGCAACAGAGCTTGGAGGAGGAGGAGGAGGAGGAGACGAAGATGAGTTTACTGGAGGAGGAAAAGATGGGCGAATTGGTGGGGCTATCACATCGGCGTGGTAGTGCTGGTTGGGATGTTCGTGGGTGGGCGTCGGGATGCAGTGGAAGTATGAAGACATGTACTCGTTGACCTAGCTTTGGTGAGTGTGATGCTAATCATGCTGCCATCTTGATTTACCTCAGTGACGCAGGATGACTCTGATGTCGGATATTTGACGGTAGTACTGATAGATTCTCCAGAGATAGGGGAATCATGAACGGCCGATGGATAGAGCGCACCCTCTTCTGGGGGAAGCGGAAGGACAGTCGCACTATCGTATCGCTGGTCGTACATGGTGTGTGCGTGCCCGGACATGGTGTAGGATAGCAATGATGTCTATTGGTATTGATAATATGGAGAAAGTCTATGCGATGAGGAGGGAGGTGGGCACCAAGCAGACGAGGGGAGATCCCTATCCTTTAAGTATCTTCATGAGCGTGGAATAGCGGGCAAGAAAAACCAGCCAGGGCACGGCGAAAATAGAGGGCGTAGGCTAGTAGAATATAAATACCAGAAGCGTGTGACGCAGGGGCACGCCAGGGCACGCAAAGGTGTGCAGGTGGAGAAGTGGCCGTGACGACATAGAGGCCGGCAACTGTGCAAGTGTGCGTGCGATAAACATGGAGAATCAACAACCACGATGGAACACGGAAATTGGACCCTGCAAGCGGAGCCGGGTGAGATCTACGCGAAATGCAAAGCCGACGGCGGAGGAGGGGCGGCGGGAGGAGCCTGGGAAACGACGTGGCCCTGTTCCCAACGTCAAAGCAGCTGCGACGGCCATGGGCCGGAGAGGCCTGCGACTATGTGTGCTGATAAGTGTGCGGGGCACTAGACCTTGTTAAAATGGCGTGGTGTTGATGCGTAAACTACGCTACGCATGCAAGGCGGCCCTCAAGGCAGCATGCCAGGCACGACAGCGTCTTTGGCTCCGGCTAATATGGCATGTTGAAATACGACGTCGACAGCAGTGTCAGGAAGTAGGCGGTAGGCACCGAGCCCATATGCTGGATCCTTCCGACTGTCGTAAACCAAGCGGCTTGACGTGACCAGAAGCAGCAGCGCTATCAAGCCGGGCAGGTCAGGCCGAGGGTGGAGGGCACAGTACTGAAAATTCCAGTTGAAATGAATAATGACTACGGTGTGCACAAGAAAAACAGCAAATGGTGTCACACTGATCCGCAGGCGTTGGACTCGCTTGGGCGTTGGAGCGCATGCAGTCAGAGCCGGCCTGTTGGAGAGATAAGCGAGAGAGAGAGAAGAGTCGAGATTGGAAGAGGGCCAGAGACTTGGTGGGACACAGCATTGGATTGTGACCTCGGGGAGGGTGGGCTGGCGGGGCACTTTGGCCGCCTCCGCGCTGGGAGAGATAGTGGTGGTTGTTTGGCTGAGATAGGTGAGAGAGGGGCGCGGGGCGTGGGCGGTACTACGTGGTACAAGTCGTACTCTATTCAGAATGGTTGCATGTAGCCGGCATGTAGCCGGTGTGTAGCCGATGCACTCAACTGCACATTTACGGGCGGCTACAGCTTACCCCGGTCGTTGCCATGACCTGTTAGGGTGAAGTACCACTTGATTCCGCACATTTCAGCGCAGCCCTCGCTCCAGATGCCCGCCGTCCGAGCTCTTTCGAGTATCGCGTCATAGTTATCCTTGCCCTTGACGCCCACGGTGATGGACACGAGTCCTTCTGGAAGCCCGTCCTGGCCCGAGATGAAGACCAAGCGGGCGTTGGTAAAAGCCACCATGTCGCCACTTCGTGACACGCCAAATATCTCTTCCCACTGTTGCGCCGCACCCTCACGGTCGACGTCACCAGGCTCGAGCCGCAGTACACAGCCCTCTAGTGCCAAGTGGCCCGTCTGTTCCATGCCGCGCGTGTAGCTCTCACTGGCCGGTCCGCAGGCATGCCATGGGGAGAAGCGAGTTCCTAGGGGGTTCGGATTCGCTAGCCCTGGTGTATGCGAGTCAAGTTCAGGCATCAAGCCGCCTAGTAGTAATCCCTCATCAGCCACCACCACCACGCCTGCGCCTCTTCACTGACTGCGCCTGCGCCCGCGCCTGCAGCCGAACTGGCCATGGGACGAACGTACCTTTGATCCCCTTGGGATGGTACTGAATGCACACCGCATCTCTGTACTCGTGCTCGACAATGACGCTAGCCAACTTGTTCGCAGTGATGTACTCGCGCCGCTTCTTTGCATCCTCCGTCTGCATGACAATCATGAACCCGCCATCCCCGCGCTTGTCGAGCAGCCTGCCAACCGTCGTACACTCCTTGACCGGCGAGACAACCTCAACAAAGTCGCCGCCTAGCGGAACTGCAGTCGCGTCAATCACAAGCCTCAGGAAACACGCAGGGGCTACGTGCCGATGAAATTCTTCAATCCCCACTGCTCGACGGAATCATCCTCGAATGCAAAGCCTATGCCCAGGACATATGTCTGAAATCTCCATCAGCTTCCAATTGGTACTTTTGCTGCGGTCGTCGTACAAGCAGCTGCCTGGCGTTGTCGAGATCCTTTGCAGCTAGTGCAATCTGCCGGAGGCGTGTTGGTGCAGGTCCCAGCTTGGCGTGGCTTGCGCCTTTCTCTTCAGCAGACATGATGAGTGGCGCGTTGCTCAGATGGAGTGGTGCAAGTATTGTGAGAGGGTTGTTTGTGTTATTTGTAGACGCGTGTGTATTTGGTCTCCTCGGCCCAGCATCGCTTTTCCCCGCATCGATTCCGGCGCGTCCTTGTCGCTTTACAGCCTGCACCCTTGCATAGTGCCATCTGTTAGTGAATAAGAATCAAGCTATTCTCTAGTAAGCGGACTCGCCGCCGCTTCGGGTAGTATAAGAATAAAATGTCATGGCGGACGTTGTACTGCGAAGCAGCTCACACAGGTGACTGTTGTTGGGAGCTCGGGCCGATAGCAAACCACTCGATAGCTTCCTTCCCTCTCATCTTCTATCACCCGATACCCAACACCAGCTTCCAGCTATTATTGCGCCAGCATCACAGAAAGAGCTATAACAATATACTTGTATCTGTATCTAAGCACTCTCCGCAGTGACGCTATTACTTTCACATTCCAGTGCATATACAACCACAGGTAATTAGGAAAAAAGCCAGGCCACGCAGCGACGTTATATTACTGCCACGTCGAAGACCTCGATGAAATTTTATATCCATGTCCTCTCGTATACGGAACCGGCCGATTGATGCTGAATACACCAACCTCAGGATCATCAAGTGTTTACGACTCTCTCCCTTATATATAACACCCCTCCTGCGATATGCAATCACAACACCATGCCAGACTCTCCTCACGACTACCCACTAATCAATTCATTTGCACAGGTATGTGCGTCTGAGTGGGCGGCCGAGTATGTACATTGAGTTCACTCACTCAAGCACCAACAGCGCGCCATTCTGCCTAGACACGAAAACAAGTACACCATTTTACTCATGTAAACGCACCTCAACGTTCGAAACACTTCAAAAATCGCGATCATTACTATCATGCTTTTCAGCAAGCAAAGCGCAATCACATGTGTCAAACCATCGCCAGGCTCCCACCACATTCGTTCCCACACCCGTATTCTGGACCAACAGACACTCAAGAACGTGTCATAAACCCCTTCCACTATGCACCAAGAGCAAATCTACGCGTGCAAAGTAAAGGACGTGCTACACGCGTTGTCGCGTTTTGGTGTCAATCTGCCCCGCGTCGTTGTCTTTGTTCAGCTCAGCTTCACTATGAGAGAAGCTCGGATCTTGTGGCGTCTGACGTACCTGGCAATATACAAAAGTGCTCGTCACCTCGAATTTGCTGCGCTTGGACTACAATCACAAACGCTCATTCGACTTCACTTGCCTAGTCTTAGTCTTTTTCTTGATTTTATATAGAGAGGGGAAGCTGCTGTCTTTCTTTGACCATCACCTCGTTGTTCAATCTGCTGTTTGAAAGCGTACAAGTCTTGTCAGTTTTCTGATTTATACATCTTCAGGTTAGTACATTTGTGTTTTTCTGGGTGCCTTGGTTTTTTTTGTATTGTCCTGTTCCTCTTCTCCGTACCAATTGGGTGAGTTGGAGTTTATAGCTCTGCAGTGGGTCAAGTCAAGATGGCGAGCGTTATCGACGACCTGCTAGCCCTTGCGGTAGCCACACCACTCCCAGTCATTGAAGAAGGAGAATTCGATACCCCAAACGATACTGCGCCTTATGTTCGCCCGAAAACCCGTTCGCAAACCCGCGCCGCCCGACCATCGTTGAAGATTCGACTCCCTGTGCCTGAGGCACCTGTTGTCAAAAAATCGCAGAGCAAAAAGCGTAAATTTAACTTCACCATCTTCCTTGACGAAGATGCAGAAAACCATACCACGACAACCATCTCCACGCCCAAGAGGTCAAAGACAAGTACACCGCCTATCCCTCTGAGCGACAAAACCTACTCTACAAACTCCACGCCCGCACCATCCCCCCACTCCCCTTCAACTCCCTTCTCCCTCTCCCCCTTCGATCCCTACTGGGAGAACCTCGAAAACTACGCTCCATTCACCATACCCGTGACTCCTCCCGCAACACCTCCTGCCGTCTCCCCTCCACCCTCTCGACCATCCTCAACCCGCACCCTCAACTCTCGCTCTTCCCCCCCTTCTACTCCAACCCGCCTCGCCCCTCCCACCAGCACCCTCCTGTACACGATCCTAGGGCTTGAAGACTGGCGCGCCACCGCCGCCATGATCAAGAAATCCTATCGCCGGATGGCGCGGACTTTGCATCCTGACAAGGCGTCGTCGGAGGAAGAGAGGGGAAGCGCGAATTTAGCGATGCAGCAGCTTAATGCTACGAGGGATGTGCTGTTGGATGCTAGGGCGAGGGAGGAGTATCATGAGACGGGGGTTGTGCCTTGGGTTGTTTGAGAGTCTTGGGGTGGCGGGTCTTGTATATGTGCGAATGTAGGGAAAAGATTGATGCTTGTTTTGACATGGAAAGGCTGGTGCATGTACACGTCTGCGGTGTCGTCTGTCGATAGCTACAACATGTTTCTCGAACTGTGGAAAGGGAAGACGCAGGCAACTAATACTTGGTTTCGCAGAGTCTTGTCTGGTTGGCTCAATGGCATCGCGATATGTGACCACTAGTTAGTAATAATTTGCCGTTTGTTATGTAGCAGACGACGAGCGAGACGATTAGCATGGATATTTGATTCATGGAAGTATTCTTGGATTAACTAGGAATAAATCAGTCCATGCTATTTTCCTGTAGTACTGCGTCTTTGCTCTTCTTCCACGTTACTAGGTCAAATTGCAGCATTCACAAAAAATAAGCAAGAATCAGGCTTTTCCTCAAGATTGAGAGAAGAGAGTAAGGTTTGATATTTTTTACAGAGTGTCTTCGCATGCATGACGTCTTGCAGACTTCCGCTGTAAATTTATGTATGTACTATGCTTCGGCCCGATTTTTTACATGCAGTGTCCTCGTATTTGATCCTTGTTTCTGATCATTTGGTATTTTCCTCCTTTTTTTTTCGTCTTTTCCTTGTTTATATGCATTACTTCTGTATGCCCGTTGAACCCTTGATATATCTTGAATGATTTTCTGGTTTCTAAATTTTTGATTTTTCCCTTTATACTGCGCCATATAAATCTATATTCCGTGTACTTTGGCGTCTTCGAGACAATTAAACAGATTGCCTCGTTCAATATCCCTCTGTCCTGATTCGTACATAGGAATCTGCATTGCTAATGTATCCCCTGAAACTCGGTCCAACACTCCAATTTGCCAGATTCCGGATAACATCCCTTGCTGTGTCGCACAAATCTACTCGGCCCGTCTCTTCATTTTTGTGTAGCGCCTCTGTGGTGGTAAAGGACCAATCGCACTGAATGTTGAGGCTCATATCCATGAGCCATTCCATGCGTTCCTGCATTGCGGGAATTTGAACAGCAAGTTCGCGAAAGGCGGGCCAGACAACAAAATCGACGATATTGATGTGCGGCATAAAAAGCTGATTCGGGGTCGGACGGAGCCATTCGGGCATTGCATTGTACGTCTCGGGGGAAGGTGAAATCATCCAGCGCATCAATGACCAAAAGAGGTACATAAATCCGAAGCATGTAAATGTGTTGCCTAGTCTAATTAGTAAAAAAAATCGAAAGCTGCAAACGGGTGTGAATAGTTACCTTTCAAAAACATACCGTGCACCATACCAACCGCCCATTTGGAAAGAATGCCCGAGTTGTTGTATACTTCTTCGTCAAACAGAGCAGCAATATTCGGGTGCTTCTCAATAATCTCTTCGGGCGGATGTCCGTTGTTTATCAAGTTTGTTGCCTCGTGTAATACACTCAGTACAGTGCGCCTGAGAGAACCAGGATCGGGGACTGTATTGATTGGGAGCATAGCCCATGTTGGCAGGAAAAGATTGCGAGTATGCGTATCCGGAGGTTTGGAGTACTGGCTCGACTCGGCGCTAGTAAGAAAAGGTGTGTTGTCGAAAAAGCTGCGAATATCGAGATTGGGGTGGATGCGGATAGTGTTTACAATCGGCTGTCGTCCAGCAAGGTGAGTGGAATAAATGGAGCGAACCCTGTTGTGTCTGTGTGGCGACCGTCTTTGGCTTTGGGAAGACATTTTTGATGAGGACGAGGGAATGGGACGGAGGTCAAAAGTTGAAGCCTGCTGAGTGAGCCGTGGGTCAATGTTTCTCTCCTCGAATTCATCGTCGCCAGCGTCATCACTTTCGCCCTCGTCTTCGGCTTTGGGTAACAGAAAGTCGTCTCGATCGAACAGAGGGCACAAAAAGGACTGCTCTTCGCTGATGCTTGACTGCTTTCCTCTACCTGGGGGCGCAAATGCAGAATGCGGAAGATTTGCAGAAGGTGACCAAGCGGTAGTTTGACCTGGAGGCGATGCCAAAGATGCGCTGGAGCCTTGACGAAACGTGGGAGTAGGTTTGCTTGGATCGAAAACGGAGTCATGGCTCATTGCACTTCCAGAGGTATCGGTGGACTCCTGGCCCAGTAAGCTGAACTCCGGTTACCATTGCGCTTTTGCAGCTATAGAGGAAGCTGTAATGTAGTGATGCGTACCTGGGGGGTTGGGTGGATGCTGCTGGAGAGGGTACCAAGGAGAGAGACTTTGCCACATCTTCGGGAGTGTCACCAAGTCGTAGTCTTGCTAGAATGGCCGCGGCTTGGTCGTCTGTACCTGAGCGGAGGAAGTTGACGATGCGTTTGAGATCTTCAAGCTCGCCGGTCATACTGTCCCTCTTCATGATCTTCATGCGCTCAGCTCTGGAGACGCCCTCGGCGACATCGTATTGGCATACAAGATCGTTGTCCTTGCAGCGGTTACATCGTGGCCTCGTGCCGTCGCACTGCGGATTACTGAATTAGCAGCCTTCGGGAGAGGGTCAAAGGCAGCAGTCGGCCACCTACAGGTAGTATCACAGCCAGTGATTACCCATAGAAGAGTAGTTGAAAGAACTACAGTGGTGCATGTGGCTGACAGGAGGGCCTTTGGTACTTTGCATTGCTGGCAGGCATCAGCTGCCGCTGAAAGTCAAGGCAAAGTACCTGGGGTCACCGAAGACTCATGACACTGGTTGGGTGTAACACGGTCCTACGTACCTTGGCCTTCCCGTTGCGGCAGTGCACACAAGCCACAGCAACGGCCTGCCTCCGCTTCCGACGGTCTGGCGGGGCGCGCCGCTGTCCGGGCTCGTCTGAGGCAGGAGCAATAGTCTGCCATCGGTCTGAGAGGTCCATGGTGTGGGCGATGTGGTTGTGGTTGAAGTTGGTGGCTGCAAAGACTCCAAGGTTGATGGTGGTGGTAGTGGTGGAGCCTGTGGAGTTCTCGGCGATGAGCGACAAGCTCGCGCCAATGGAAGTGCTGATGGCAACGCCGCAGGCTTTCTGAAGTCAACGGGGCGGCTCTGGTTGTTTGTAGCATCGGAGTCGTTGTCGCCACGTTTCGAGGGCAAGGAGAGCGCACATACACACCCACAATCATCAGGCTGGCCGCAAAATCCGCCTCTTGTGTTCTTTTGCAAATAGGACTCGCGACTTGAAGCGATTCCTCGGTTCAAATCGCCGACGAAAAACATGTTGCGGAGAGGGTTTCCTAGCCAATGAGGGGACGAGTGATCAGCTCACGTGCTGTCAGGGCGCATTTGGATACCCAAAGCGTGGACGCCTTGGAACAACAGGCGTGGGGCACCTGTCAAGATGCAAAAAGAGCCACGACGTCTCCTCTGCTCTGCTCTACTTTTACGCCTCAGTACGAGGGCTAGCTTCGGCGGCACACATGTGGCCATGGCCGCGCGGATGGAGAGGCACCATGGCGACGGGTTCCAGGCTTCAGGGCTTGCCATGGCTTGGGGCGACCAACAGGGCCGACATGGGGCATCGAGTGCATCGCGGAAGCCGCTGGCGTGCCAGGAGAAGCTGGGTCGTTGGGCCGCCATGGCCCGCCATGGCCGTGTGGTGACGAGTCGATGTGCGACATGTGGCGGTGCGCGAGGCTGAGGCTGAGGCTGAGGCTGAGGCTGGCGGCGCTACACTACTTATGTACTTGTAGGTACATAGCCAAATGGCTAGGGTTTGCGGCGGCTAGGCGGCCAAATTGGCTCCAGCCCGTGGCGTGACGTCGTGCCGCCATCATTGCAAAAGACGACGGGCGTGCTAGCCTCGAGCGAGAGAGAGTGTTGATTGGCGGCTGCGCTGGCTTGTCAGTACTCGAGGAGCGGATTAGGCATTGTGCCTACATGTGTGTACGTATAAGCTGCCATGCCGTTGTTGCTCGACGTGACTTGGCCCAGGAAATACGAAGAAGAGGAGAAGAAGCACAGCAGAGAAAAGTCAAACACCGCAAGCACAGCTGCATGGCCGACGTGGTTCAAATACTACCAGACAGCCACAGTTGACGTCATCTGCTGCAGCCGGCGGGTTGTGGCAATGGCGCGCCACACTACCGCCACTCACCTCCAGCACACCATCTATGGCCGTGGCAGCCCGGCGGGTGGGTGGCTGTAGACATGGCTTTTTCTGCATGTGCAGCCCGTTACTCTCTAGCTCCGGGTCGTCCCAGTGCCCAGGCTGTAGGTAAGCACGCCGGCATCCTGATGCATCTGGTTGAAACCCGCCTGTTCATGCTCACGTCGGCGCCATGTAGCCGCTGCAGTATGGTAGTGGCAGTAGAGCATTCTAGGCGCGTCACGTGCCTTCTGTTCTTGCTCCGCATCTCCTCGACCCACTCCGGCTTACTTGCCAAGCTCTTCAAGCACTCGCTGCACCCCTCCAACACTTCCGCTGACAGCTTCTGCTGATGCCTGGTTTACCATCCCGCTCTGTCCAGCACACCGATATGGCACAGCGCCCAAAGAGAAAGAGAAAGAAAAAAAGAAAGCAAGAGTGAAACATACAGTGTCATGGTATTTTCGAAACCCCATAAGAAACATCTCAATTCTCCTATGTGCAGTATCGTGTAATATGGCATTTGTAGACCCCAATCCTAAAACTCCCCTTTAATGCCCATTCTGAGCAAAACAAATCCTGTGCGCCACACCTCAACATATGTATACAGGCCATGCAAGAGCATTCTAGACCGGCTGGTATCCAACTCCAGAACAAATCCCCCGCTTCATATGGAAACAAAAAATCAAAAATCTTTCGTCTGCACCTGCTGCGATGCGCGGCGAGCAGGCATCATCTCAGCGTCCGAGTCGTCATAAATGCTCTTGCCCCGAACCGACTTGCTCTTGTCGCCCGCTTTTGCAAGAGCAGGGAAGCAGTATCCGGGATGGAAGATGGTCAGCACCACCACTGCAGTGACAATCATAGCTCCCTCCAATACGATGAAATCCACCTCGTCGCGCATCAGCTCGCTCCTCCACCCAAAAGCAAGTTCGGGGATACGGTAGACACATCGAGCAAAAATGGTGATAAAGGCCACCGCAATGGCAAAGAGAAAGCAGCGGAACGACTTCTGCTGTAGCAGAGTCCGGGCTTCGTCTGACAGCTCCTCGCGGCGCTGGTATGTGCGGATGGCGTATTCAACAAGCAGGAGGCCAAAGACGGTTAGTGTGAAGACTTGCCAGACCACACCTGCAATCATAATGTTTGTGCCATTATCTTGTGCCTCGCTGCCAAAGTCGGCAGTCGCAGCGATGCCACCACCCGCGCCCTGCAGCACCAGTGACAGGAAATCTCCCGTAATGAAAATGTATGTATACCACGCAGGTCGGATGCGCGACCACGACTCGCCAAAGCTCAGGACGATGTGCTTCAGTGTTAGATAGATGGCGGCGGAGATGAAGGCGGGCGAGATGATGAGGCAGCAGATTTGCATCTGGAAACCCGTGTTGTCGAATGGGTTATTCCACATTATGATTCGGCCTGCGTATCCCACTGCCTCACCTAGACAACCCAGACTCATGGCAGCCTGCAGTTTGACACTGTTAGCCATGTTCATATGTGTCAGTGAATGAGAGCAAGACACTTACCATATAGGTCCATGTCTTGTATCGGAGTCCCAGTCCAAGGTTGATGATAGCACAAAGGGCAAAGAACCCCGCATATGCGGCGTTGACACCGATGTCGGGGTAGTATCCTAGAATGGTGCCCTCCACTGGGCAATCTGGGCCGACCTGTGTGCACGTATCGGGTGCTGGAAGCGGAACTACCATGATGAAGCTTGATGTGTTTGGTATGGAAGAGAAGTTGTCTGTGGTGTTTGAAAGGAGACAAGGCGGCTTGATTATGGGTTGGTGGTTTGGTTGCAGTGGTGGATGACTACTTGAGGAGCGGAACGTTTGAATCTCTTATATCCCATCCTATTGTTTGTCCACGGTCAAATACATGGATGAACACTTCAACAAAGTCAAGTCTTCGGCCTAACTTTAGCCCTGCTCAGAGGCAGTGCAAGAGGTACGAATCCACTCGCGCGGACAAGGACATCAATCTCCGAGCGCTAACACATGTAAATGGTAGTATGGTGTTTGAAACCATTCGCAACTCCGACCGAAAAGGGTTTAACGGAACTTTCGGCCGCCAAGCTCTCCGATCTCGCGACGTATTTGAGATAAGCACAAGATGTACACGTAGTAGATCGTGGGCGAAGCACTTCCTAGTATGACAAGCAATGTACCGAGCAAGACTTGAACGGTGATTTTGTGTAGTTTGTAGCGTAGGTGTAAGTATAGTAGGTAAAGCGAAGGCGGGGACCATGTAATTACATACACCATGTACTATCCCCAAACCTCGATAGTCGGAGTAGTAAACAAGCAACACTGGCGCGGAGGACAAGCAATAGACGCACAGCATAATTGTTGACCTAGACATCTATGGCAACCTCGCGCTACCAAAAATAATCAGTTGTCCACTATTTTTGAGACACAGGTCATAAGGTGCCAATACGTAGCGTGTAGACTGTTGCTCGTAACTTGAAGACCCCACAGTCAATTCCTGGAGCTTTCCCATGCTTGATAGAACACAGTCCATTTGGCTAGCTTCTGCGCTGTCACCTGATGGCAGATCACATTATGGGTTTACTTGTTATCGCTGCTACTTACACCAAGTACTACACACTTCCCATGCGTCTACCGTGCGCTTGCGTCATACACATGAGGCCACAACTGTTGAGACTGAGTCACTCTATCCATAGCCAGGGCACCCTCGCGCTCCCGTTGATATTCATCGACGCGGAGAGAGCAGTGTCCAATGTGTTGAGGCGCAGACCGCCACAGCAATCGTGGTGTTGCGCAAGCTCGGTGCTTCGGCTTTCTCCCTCGTCCGCCCCACTCCCCGCTGCATCCGAGAGTCCGTATCAACAATCTTTTACCCAGTCTCACGCTCACTCGGAAATCATGGGCTTGTCTCCTGAATTCATCACCCAGTCTCCTTGGGTAGAATACGAACAGCCAACCAGGTTGTTTATTTTTGCACCGTGGAGTTCACAGCTTACGGACAGGTTCACCTATCGTCTGGCCGTTGGTTGAGGAGATCAGCGTAGTACCGAACGAGCCCCAGCACCGTTCAATTGCCGTTGCTACGCTAAGCGCCGTGGCCTCTGTTGATCGACCGGCCCGCACGTCTCCCTCTAATGATGCCGTATTTTCTGCTTGAATGCTGGCTTGACTACCACAGCGCGGATCGATCGGATCTGTCAAGTCCGCTCGAGTTACAAACAGAAACTCCGCGGTGGAAATCAAGACACCATACAAGTAGGTCACACGTTCACTCAGAGATATCGGCATGATATTCGCATGCACAGGACTGCCGGGAAATACTTGCCAACAGCTCCGTCCGACCAGCCACGTCTGATGCAGGGATCAGTTGTGAACCTGCACCAACGGATTCTGGATGCATACGCTTGTAAGGAATGGCCTGCCATCCATGCCACCAAGCTCAAGAATAAGCAATACAAGGCACAGCCAAGTACGCATCGGAAACGTCGCCACGTGCAGCTCTCGCGTAGCACCTACCGAGATGCATCAGATCATCCGTCTCTGCACATCTGCTAACTTCGTTCAATTGGCTCACGAGAAACGGCACAGTGTCTTGGTCTTCATAGGCTGTCCATACAGAACAAGCTTGACGACACCGGCTCTCCCATCCATGTCCGAAGTTTACTGGTGATAGTAAGCGAGTTGGTACCGAGATCTACATTACGCTCGACCCGTCTGTACGAGCCGCACTAACCTGTTCCTAGCCTAGGCGCGCTAACACAACACAGCATTCTCCTGATGCATGCTGCGACTACTCTTTTTGTTTTGCAGACATGATGCACGACCGTGCCGCACTGGAAAGGGGGCTCTCTGCAATCGACGGCCCAGATAGTCCGCTACATCCTTCAAATCTAGCTGTACCTCATGTAACAGCATCAACGCTCTGGACTAGAATTCAGTTGTCTTCGATATCTCCATCATAGTCGGGATTAGTATCAGGTCGTCTCTAGACCCACAGGGTAACTAAGTATATCTCAGCCAATGTCTTCTAGCGATCCGATCCGATCTCACCACGCGATCTGATCATTGCGGGCACACACAGACGGCCCTCTCAGGCACGGCTACCCGCTTTGTCTAGTAGATCTCCGCCCCCCCGTCCAGGGGTACGTGGTTTAGAAGTATTGGTTGTGCGTAAACAACACTCTTCCCGGCGGTCTCAGGTTCAAGGGCAAAGACGTGAGTTGTTTCTTGCGGGAGCCCCGCGTCGGTACTTATATTGCCTCCTGACAGCCCTGCTCTGGAATGTTCTCTTGCGTCGTGCTATTGCCATCTTCCCCAAAATACCATGCATATTCCTCGGGCTGCATACTTCTTAGTGTGCGCCACCGTTGCGTATGCTAAGACTGTTAGCTACGACTTTACCGTCGGCTATGTGACGGTAAGTAACTCTTTGGTTCCTCCCAGGATTAGCGAGATTGCATCATCGTCTCCCTCCTTGGCCTACACAGCTTTGCGTATACTGATAGCCTACAGGCCGCTCCTGATGGCTTCTCCCGACAAGTCATAGGGATTAATGGCCAATGGCCCATTCCCACTATTGAGTGTGATGTAGGCGACACCTTGATTATCACTGTGCACAATGGACTTCCGGATCAAACTACATCCCTCCATTTCCACGGCATATGGCAGACTGGCACACAACTCTCCGACGGACCTAGTGGCATTACACAATGCCCTATCCGTCCTGGACAATCTTATACCTACACGTTCGTCGCAAACCCTGCTGGCACCCACTGGTACCATGCGCATGAAAAGGGCCAATACCCAGATGGTCTCCGAGGCAAAATGATTGTGCACGACAGGGATTGGGAAAAGACCTTGGGAATCGATAAGCAGATCTTCTTGTCAATGTCTGATTGGTGAGTGCCTCGAGATCTGTAAAAATAACATGGCTTACAGATGGCAGGTTTCATCGCTCCATGCCCGAGTTGATTGATGAATACATGAGTCCGGACAATACCGACGCCAGATTTGACTCGCCCAACGCTTTCCTCTTCAATGACTCTAACAAGCCTTTTGACCTCAAACTGGTCAAGGGCAAAAAATATCTGCTCCGCATCGTCAACACTGCGGCAGTTGCGTGTGGCCAATTCTACATGGATAACTACCCGCTTTCTGTCGTCGAGGTTGACGGTGTCCAGGTACAGCCCCAGGAAACTGACAGAATTTTGATTTGTGCTGGCCAGAGTTATGGTGTAGTGGTCAAGGGCCAAGATGACCCAAAAGGCGCGTCCAATTGGCACGCGTCAATGGACACAGACATGCTCCCTGGCGCTGCTCCCCCACAGGACGACATATCCGTGATTGGAAGAATCGTCTGTGACGTGATGCAAGAGGTTGAAGCGATTGAAAGGGAATTGCCCAACTTTGCTCGCGCTGAACCCCGTGTACTCGATGATTTCTACATGAAGCCGCTGGATGGCCAGAAGCTCCTGGGACCCGTGAATAACCGCATCGAATTCACAACCAATCAGACTTACTTTCCTGGAATTGGAACGCGTACGCCCCTCAATGCTGACCCTTGGGTTGCCCCAAAGGTCCCTACGCTCTATACCGCCTTGACAACTGGCAGCATGGACCCCGCGACATATGGCCCTGGTGTTAACCCCTGGATCATTCAATCCGGAGAAATCGTTCAGATCCACATGAACAACCCTCACGTACGACCACATCCCATGCACCTCCACGGCCACGTCTTCCAAGTCGTAGCCAAAGGCGCCGGTGTGTGGGATGGCCAAGAAGGCGGCTTCCCCGAAGTGCCCTCGAAGCGCGACGGACTCGTCGTCCCAGCAAACGGATACGCCGTCATTCGCTTCAAAGCCGACAACCCCGGTGTGTGGTTTTTCCACTGCCATGTCGATTTCCACGCCGTCGGCGGCATGGCCGCTACCATTATCGAGTCACCGAATCTGCTCCAAGGCTCTGTCCCTGAGGCTGGCAAGGCGCTCTGCAACGCAGGTGGCATGCCATCGAGCGGCAACTGTGCAGGCGAGTCCTTTAGAATCACGGCGTCAGAGGCACGCAAGAAGTGTAACACCGTGTTCAACACAAATGTTCGGGGCGCGAAGCTCGGGTAGCAGTGGGCATCTGGTTATGCCCCAACGCTTTTTTTTTTGCCAATTTTTGTCCATAGAAAATCTGTATTTTTGATCCTTTATTTTATTCCCTTTCTCATTATCGCTTCTAGCTAAGAACGAAACGTTATTCATAATAGACATTTTGACGAGGCAAATCACCCCCTGCCCTTAATTGTTTGTCTTCTTGTCAGAAAACAACAGTATCATGAATGAGAATGCTCCTTCCCACATGCACATGAAGACTCGGGCTTCACCAGCCCCACTCTCCTCTTCCATGCCCAACTCCCCTCGGGCTCCCTCGCCATCTTCCTCGTAGCCAGCACATCGCGATCCGCCCACCCCTTATCCAACAGCGTAAGTTCCAGACTCTTCCGCGCATACCTCACCGTCTCCCACTTTTTGCCGAAACTAGCATACACCTCGGCCGCATGCTGGTACGCCGTCGCAAGCCCCGCATGCAGTCTCTCCTGCTCAAACAAACTCACCAGCAGCTCCGCCAGCGCGGGTGTCGCACTCGACGTGTTGGTCCAGTCATTCAGCACCTTCTGCACCTCTTCAATCTGCAGAATCCGTGCGTCGGACTCCGCAGTGACAAGCGGATGCGCACTACACGCCGAGCACGCACACGTAAATCCCCAGTTCGTCCGCAGCCTTCCCATGCGCCTTACGCGGGTCACTTCATTGTTAATATACGTTATGGTAATCTCCTCGCCTGGGTAGATGGGCCGGATGGCATGCACATAATGCGTCATGGTGTCTTCGTCGAAGAAGTACGCGGCGTTTGGGCGGCAGTCGTGGTTCATCATTGCGATTTCTGGGAAGAGACCGGAGAGGGTTTCGCCGGAGAGGGTCAGCTCGAAGTAGTTTGTTGTTAGGCGGTCGTCGATGGGGTCGTCTTCGCCCGGTGCGGAGCGCCCCATTAGGCTCCAGAAGAGGGATTTCGTGTGGGTTGGCAGGGTGTCGACGGCGCGGTAGAGGAGGGCAAGACGTTCGGGCTCAGGGAGCTCGTCGAGGTCGACGTCGGTGATTAGGATGGGGGTTGAGGCGAGGATTTGGTCGCCGCGGTTGAGGGTTTTGTTGGCGACGAGGCCGCGGCCTTTGCCAGGGAATTCGTGTTGGTAGAAAGGAGGGTTTTGGTAGTTGTTGCTGCGTTGGAGGGAGGCGGGGTCTGTGAATGCGTGGTTTTCTAGTATTGAGTAGGCGTTGGTTTTGGTGGTGACGATTGATATGCCTCGTCCGGATGCGAAGGTGGTGTTTGTGAAGACGCAAAAGGGGTTTGCGTCGGCGTCGTTTTCGTCTTTTGGGGTAAAGCATTCGGGCCAAAAGGACCAGGGGAAGTTTTCGGTTTCTGAGGCTAATTTTTGCGCGTCTTCCAGCGAATTTATGAATGGTGCAATCTGTGTTTTGTTTGATTCGAAAGTCGGCGCCGACGTGGCCAAGGTAACCTGCACTGAGGGCAGGCATTCTTCGTTGTGAAGGTTAAAGTTTGCAGGGCAAACATTGTGCAAGAGAGGCTGTTGCGCAACGAATCCGATATGTGCATTAGAGGATGCTAGAGCTCCGCCCAGGGCGCTCAATCCGATGATTGACTTCATTTTTGCAGGTTTCAAAAAAATCTTGAGAAGGAATCAAGGTGGCAAAGAAAATATGGGAAGACGAGACACATCATAAGTAGTGTTGACTTGACTACATCAGAGGGGATCTTTAGCCGAAGCGATTGAAACGCAAAACGATTGCGGACGAGGAGATGAAACCAGATCGTGAGACGGTCCGCCACTTCCCCACACCGCGAACCTAAATGGTGAGGCTCTATCATGCCATCACTGTGACGTTCTGGGTGTGAAGACCATGGGCGGTTTTCTTGTGGTACCGTGGATGTGAAGATCTCTACGCAACGTCAGTCTTGTCAACGCTTTGAATAGCAGCTTTCTTTGGTTAATCATTCAGTTATCACGATTCTCAGAACCATTCTCCCCGAATTTTCATATCCACAGTTGCATATGAGACAAAAGTGGTAGCCATTGATTGAAAAAAGCTGGAGTAAGGAGGGGTTGCGGGGTGGGGCCGTGAGGCTGAAACACATGTGTGATTGCCCCTAGGAAAGACACGCTTTGTTCCGCATCACAGACACGCTCATGTACAGAAAGCAACACACTTTGTTTTCATTCCCAATACTTTTTGTCATTCATCCAGTGTAAGATGAGATGACTAATTGTACTTTGCCGAAAAGATTGCGCACTTGAATGGGCAGCGATAGCGTGTTAGTACTCCATCGCCTCTTCAAACAGACCCCGCAACTGCTCCCTCTCCGCATCCACATTCTGTGTCTCCAGAGTCGGTGCCAACATTAATACTCTTGCCTGGGGAATCGTGCCTTCAACCAACTGGTCCAGATGCTCTGAACTAAAACCAAGTGCCTTCAAACCTCGGGGTTGGTCGCCGAGCTTAATCAAGAACTCTGCCAATGCTTCACTCAATACCTCTCCAGCACTTTCTGCCTTGACGTTTGAAATGTCTACGCCAAAGGCTTCGGCTGCGGCCAAGTGACGCTCTGGGTTCGATGCGGCGGTAAATTTGAATACTGCCGGTGCTGTTACTGCGACACTAACTCCGTGTGGAATGATGGTGTGGTCAACCTCGTAACCGGCGTGTTTGTATCCTGGGTTCTGACCTGAAATAGGATACGACATTCCGTGGCACAGATGAACACCTGCGTTACCGAAACCAACACCTGCAAGAGTTGCAGCTAAGAGCATCTGTGATTGAGCCTCATGGTCTTCCGGGTCTTTGACTGCACGTGGCAGGTACTTGACAGTATCCCTCAGAGCCTTGAGTGAAAATATATCGGAGATGGGGTTTGCGCCTTGATATGCGGGACGGTTGATGGGGTTCGTAGGTCGGGGAGTGCGCTCATAGTATGGTATCGCGGTCCAAGATTCCAGAGAGTGACAGAGGACATCAAGACCCGAAGACGCATGAACAGCCGATGGCATAGTGCGCGTGTTTATCGGGTCTACTATTCCAAGAGTGGGCTTCAGGTTGCGATGTGCGATGCCAGTCTTTGCCCGCTTGGAGACCAGATCGAAGATTGCAGTACCAGTAGTCTCAGAACCAGTTCCTGCAGTTGTAGGGACTGCAATGAGGGGGAACAGTTTCGAAGGAATAGGTAATCCCTTGCCCAGTGGTGCGTTGACAAAGTCCAAGAAGTCTGCTTCGGGAAAGGTAGTGTAAAGATTCATCAACTTGGCAGTGTCGATCACACTACCTCCACCAACAGCCAGGAAAGCATCAGGCCTCCATGGCTTTGCAAAATCAATGGCTTCCCTTATGCTATGGTCCTTTGGCTCCACCCTGACCTTGTCGAAGATCTCATATGTTACGCCCTCCCGCTCAAGTCCCTCAACGACTTGCCTCATTGCATCCAGCTTTCTTACAGTTTGGTCTGTGACCACCATGACACGCTTGCTGCCCATGTTCTTAAAGTCCATACCGACTTCCTTTGTACATCCTGGCCCGAATCGGATGCTAGAGGCCGCCATTTCGAATGCATATTCCTTTTGTTGTGAATGATCTAGTGGTGTAGCGAGATGTCTGCGTGCTTGCTGGACAGTGGACGGCGATTGATGATAATTGGGGTTCGAATGGCAAGGGCATGATGGGGGATGCGTGTATTGTACGGTTCGAAGGAGATTGAGAGCCCTTGCTGCACGCGAAGGAGCAATGCGGATCGCCGGTGATATTGGCATTGTCAGGGACAGGAGTAGTGACGCTGATCGAGTGGGGAAATGCGGGGAGGTGGAGGTGCGGATGGAAGTGCGCACGCGACAATTGCTCAGAACAACAAATGAGACAGCGCAAGGCCTTTGGGGGATTCGCTTTTAATTCCCCTACTATCGGAGGAAAGGAAGTATAGGAATGAAGATGTTGCGTAATGCTATGCTTGCAGTTGCAATGTTGCATCTGCACCTCGGCTGGCTGGCGTTCTAACCATGCTCGATATGGTATTCCGAGATGTGGGGTAATCCGGCTCAATTGACACCGGATATTACTACAATAGCTGCTGTGCCTCATTCCTGCATCACGGACCCTCTACCCGCCTGTATGGCGCCGATGCTACCGCTACAGTGGATACATCGTACCGAATATTCAAGGCCTTGATCCAACATCAGACATCCTGTCGACGAGCTTTGAAGAAGAACCTTGGTTTATGCTCGACTCATACCATCAGTACTACAGGACATGCATCAATGAAGCATCACTCCAGATACCAACAACTATGTGAAGGTTCCATGGCTCTTCTAAGAGGCCGAAAATACACGATATTCGAAGTACAAAGAACTGCTCAGTGCTAATGAAACTGTTGAATGCGCTGGTTACTTACACTGGCAACTAACGCTTCCCGATAAAAATAGAGGACTTAGAGGATTAAATTCCGAACGTGCGCTTACAGCAACCTACTTGCCTTGCGATCATCTTTCAAGACGCTACATCTTCCTTCAACGCCGAGATATGTCTTTCAGTCCCTGAGATTCGATGCCGCATAATAAGGTGGCCGTTGAGATCTTGTCAGCTATGGTAGGGTCCACTAATCTGAAAGGGCGTTTTCCAGTGTTGGGGCATAGGAAATCAAGCAAGCCCCAGATACCAACATCGCGGACACCCTAGAACTGCCTGGGTTCCCTATTGGCCCCCAAGATGCGGCCAGTTGGCGTGTGATCACAGTATTTATCGGTCTGCACTCCTGTACGTTGTGAAAACGCCTGGGCGCCTAAGGCTTGCAACAACCTACCAATCATGGTGTGCTATGGAAACGGATCATCTCCGTTTTCGCACCCTAGAGTGCCCCAGACTGCTGCGCATGCGCAAAGTCGCGAACGAAGCACGTTCACTGTGTCGACGAAGCTCTTCGGACGTTTCGGATGAGTGGTGCGCCATAGCATACTGAGTAGGGATTGTATACTGGGGGCTCTTCTTGCTCAAGTTTACTTTACAACAATACGGCTGGAATACCACAGCCTTCAAATCAACCTGCAACAGGGCTTTCGTTGGCGTATCACCGTCACGAGCGCAAGGTAATAACAGATTCACCATGCGTATAGTGCGGCATGTGCCGGGATGTTGGATGTTGTCGGGAAAGATTGGGATCAGGGCTGCCAACAATGGGTGAACATCAATCCTAGGAGGTTGGACCGATGCGCACTAAAAGACACAAGGCGGCCAGCCGGTCATCAGGCCAGGGCGGTTAATCCTGCCCGTTCACTGGGTAATTCAAGCTACAATCTGAGCTATAGTAATCTGGCGCAGACCTCCGGACGGGAGCAGTTCGCTTGCACCCATACTTCTCGAAACCATTTCTGACTTACCTTCAAAACTCACCCCAGCCATTCACTCCCTGCCTGAGTGCCCACATCTGCAGGTTGCAGCGACGATGCAGTGTGGTCCGTGCCTGTCGTAGTTTCAAGACGACAGCCAATTGCTTTGCTACTGTGCGCCAGGCGCAACGATATGGCTGAATAGGCCTGGCGTTAGCATTCATCTTTATCATGGCGCATTCAACGAGGCACGGCATGTGCAATGGTACTGACCCCACGGAGCGCAGATCCCAACCTTGTGGACAACTCATGCCCTAGCCGTGCTTACGGAAAAGATATGATATGTCTTGCCCCCTTACTGTTAGGCTCATCACGTCTTTCATTTCCTTTTCTTGCCTCCTTTCCTTGTGCAGTATGATACCCCGGGTTTCATTGTGAAGTGTCGCCGAAGTGGTCCCCTTACACTCCTCAGCAATGACCGTTCAGCTACGTATCAGCAGTTCAAAGGAACAACGACCTATCATCTACAGAGGTAATACACGGCGTCTGCTACGTCTCAGCGACGTACCAGACTCACCCAAGTTATCTGGAGCTGTCTGTGAGGCTGTCGAGTCGGATGGGCGAGCGTGCTGGGTCGCGCTCAAAGAGAGCGCGGGCGACATTTGGTGCTATCAACACCATGACGAGTGGAGGCAGTTGAGCATACGTTGGACCAAGATCCATAAAGATGCGGAGAGAATGGTAGTGACAGGATTGGATACTGGGAAACAAAAGATTCTAAAGCTGCGCCAGTCTGTGGATCTCAGGCGAGAAATCCAGGAGCGATTCTACCCCCGCGGTGGTGATATCCAGGACTACATCAAGTGGATCAACAAAATGGAAAATGACGTGAGGCAACTAGCAGACTCATTATTGAGTCAGTCGCATTCTTCATATGTGTAAGAATCTCCGCTAACACATGACAGTGGCGAACCTCAACCGCCGCCCGACTCCAGAGACCCCAGGTATCCATACCCCTTCACCTCATCCAAACAACAAAAATCAGGGAGAGAAGATTATGATTCTACGCTCGCCACTAGATCCCCGGATACCTATCAACTCGCTAGACGGCTTACCTGACGACGGGACTATTCTTGTGCTGAAGCACTTTTATCAAGATCTCTGCGCCGATAGTATTCGTCGGTTGTACGCTATCGTTCCTGATTTAGACGACTCAAACAACTACCCCAACTCACCTGGGACGGATGATGATATTGTACTCGACGCTGGTACGGAGATAATCCGGGCTTGGTTTCGCATCATGGTCTTGAACGACAGCGAAGCTGGGACCCTAGAGCATGCGACAAGGTCCAAGAGCATAAGTGAGTTTCTCATGGGCTGTCAAGCTAGCCAGCTTGAGATGTACTGTGATTTCTTCGAAAAGGCATGGCGTCCACATGCGGTTCAGTATCTTCGTGTGGCGATTTGTGCGCAAACACTGGCTGGGGGTGACATCAAGACAATCCGGCTGCTCGGTGGTACAATACCAAGCACTACTGAGGGTCTGAGAATGACCAAGCCTTGTTGGGACATTCTGTGAGTTCTGTACAAATTTAAGCGGATCTTGCTGACCTATCTGAAGCTACCAGTGGTTCCCTACGTTGCTCACTCCATGGACCATCGCTAGCATATGCTCCAACTTCGAAGATTACACCACCATATGCAAACTCCTTATGTTGAAGTTGTATAATGACTATTGGTATGACTCAAATAGCATACTGGGTGAATGCGCCACTGGTGTGTATATGGACTTCATACCTATGAACAAGGGAGACTTCACATCAAGCACTGGGCTGAAGCAAGAAGACAACGTCTGGGTTCAACGTCAATCACGCAACTATCTGTGTGGGCAAATGGCGATAGGTCATCCTATGACTAAGGCATTCCTGGATGAACTTCGCAAGCGGACTGCCTCTTTATATCTTGTTGTATACGAGGGCACACATGCCGACGCAACTGTTCACCCGACTGAGCCGGACCTGTTCATCAGCCGACACCGCACAGCCGCCAACTTGGATGAGCTGGACACAGCCAACTTCACCACAACTCTTACGCTTGAAGAGATCAAGAATGAGCTGCGCATGCGGAAGAATTCCATGTACGACCCTATCGTGGTCGACTCTTGGCAGTTCATTATCATTGATCGGGAGGTTGGATTACCGTTTCGACTAATAGACATCGTGCAGGACACGCTGTTCATGCTCGTCGGGGACCCTTCACCTCGGCAGATGGCCAAGCGCGTCATCCGTGAGGTGATCCCGCCCTCGGTCCAGGAAATATATCTCGAAAAGATGCAGATAGAGTGCTCTTCTGAGTTGCGCTATCCGCCACCTGGTGAAATCCAGCATGAAGGAAATAGATGGCGAACATTTGACCCGGATGCGAACATAATCGCTGCAAAGCAAAAGAAAACAACGCTACAAAACATCTCGCGCGATAACAATCGCTTCATCCGGCGCTTCGTAGAAGACCTAGAGCGCTACGGCATCGTTAGTCTCGTTCCCGAGTACGAAGAACCGCAAACTAGACCCGTCATCGTACAAGGCACAGACGGCGCACCAGACCTGTACTTCCCATACCTGGAAGACGCCACAAAAACTGAAGGCGAGCGCGCACCAACACTCCATCTCCCACCACGAACATGCCTGTCAGACTTTGCGCAAGCATACCGAAAAAAGCACCCAAATGCTATCATGGCAAAAGGCTCCATCCAAACACACTACTGCGCCTGGCCCATGCCCGCCATCAAAAGTCTAAGTAAAACGGGACTCAACTTCGCTACATGGGAAGGCCATGTCTATCGCTGGAACGCCATGCGTAAGTCTCTCTTTCTTCCTGCTCAAAATCCACATCCACTCACACTTCTATAGCATTCGACCGCCCTTCCTCCGCAAACGCCTGGCAATACTATATCCAGCACTTTCTCAACTCCAAGTATCCCTTTGTCATGTTCTACCTCACCACTTTTGTCATTTGCGCTACGGACCAGGATGACGCTGAGCGGAAGATGGCTATGCTACTGGATGAGATGGAAGATAGGGGGTGGCGGGTTACGCTGCCGAGACCGCATGAGTGGACGGGGGATGTGGAGGGGCTTAGGTTGGATACTTTGTATAATGGGATTAAGCCGGCGTAGGGGTAAGATGGATAAGCGTAGAATCCGGGTTTTGTCTGGATATCTTAGGTTTGTTTGAAGAGCGGAAATATGTGTTCTATGTTACGATGCGATTCAAGTCGATGTTTTTGCAACATGTACAATTGGCGGGCATTTTAGGATTTTCAGGCTTAGAGGATTTAGCGATGTTGCATAGTACCCCCTTTTCTATTGTACTTTTGTATTCAATATGATATCGTTTTCCAGATATTTTCCTCACGATTCCCGTACCAACCACTCCAGCTCCTCCGCCTGCTCTGGAGTAACAATCTTCCTGAACCCTTCCAACGTCAAGAAATCATGATCCGAGTACTCGAATCCCGGGATGACAGTCTACGCATCTCCAGCATTAGCATTCTGTTCTCCCCCCAAAAAAACAACAGCACCAAGTATAGGTTTGAAAAAAAAGGACGAACTCACCTCACTAATCAACAACCTCTCCCCCTCCGCCCCCTCCAACAAAAAACTAGCCTTATACTTCCCCCCCTCAACAACCCACACACTCTTTTCTCCCGCCGCAAAATCCATTCCTACGACAAAACTCTCCACACGCTTCGGCGTCCCCGGTTCATCGGCGTGGATAAGGACGTAGCGGCCGCGTCCAGAAATCAACGTATGAATCTAATATCACCACTCAGCCGAGAAAGTCCATTGTGCACTACTAGAGTTTTTTTTTAATTTCCGTCTGTGGATTTTCGCAAAGTGGGCGGGGGCGCGCGGACGGGTGGATGTTAAAAAAAATGAAGGGCGATGTAAAAGAAAAAAAATGAAGAAAAAAAGGAGGGGAAACCAACGTACAGTTCTCCCCTTATTCCTATGAAAATTCCCTTGCGGCTCCCCCCTCGAAAGCATGTAGTAAATACTTGTACTCGCATTTCTCACCGCATCATCGCCTGATAGTGGTTTCTGCGCTGTCCTTTTTACCTCTTCTTCTCCGTTGTCGGACTGCAGAAACGGGTTGGGGATGAGCAGAGGGTTTCGATCTAGTTCGGCAAAGTATCCACCTTCGATGTGTTTTTGGAGGTTGAGGGATGAGATGAGGGATTGTGTTGCGGGGGATTCTTCTGGGGTTGCTGAGGAGGAGGAGGGGTAGATGGGGGTTAGTTTGGTTGAGAGGCCGTGGATGCTGGACATTTTGTCCTCTCTTTTTTTTTCCAATGCGTTTTTTTGGTTTTGAGGAGTTAGGCAGCAGTTGTGTCTAGAAGAGGGGGGTATAGATGATTAGGCAGCTGGGTAAGCACAACATGTTTACGTGATACATTGTTGATAAGAGAGAGGAAATGACGTCAGAATGGTACTTTGGATTTTACTTTAATCTGGAACCTAAACAGAAAAATCTGTTTTGAATTTCTCTCCAAAAGGAAGAAAGGAAGAAAAAAACAGATTAGCATGCCTCCCTCCCATATCACGGGTTCCCAAGTGCTTTATTCTGAACTTTTGCAACCAAAATCGATGCTACACTTTCTTGTGTGTCTCTCGAGAAACGCGTGCTTTCATCTGATTTCCTGAGCTTACCTACCCTATTTCTTTCTTTGTTTGCCCATCTATTTCAAATCGACATTATTTCGCTGCAATATTCCAACGCCAAAGTGTTACCCAATCCCCATCCATCCACCCTTACATTCACCCATAGAAAGAATTACACAATAAAGCAAAGACGCACCAGAATACTTTACACAGAAGCTGAAATAAATGTAGAAAAAGAAAACCAGATGTAATTCCAGGGGAGACTAAATGACCATTATCGTCCATCCTGTATCCCTACTACTCCCGAGTGAGTGGCTACCACATGTCATCATCAGCCGTCTTTGCTCCCTGGCCAGACTCGGCATGATGGCTGTAGCTACCGTTATTTGGCTGGCCCAGGTAGTTCTGGGCATTGGCGACACTGTATCCACCACTGCCACCACCACCACTGCCACCGCCATTTGCGCTGTAGTTGGAATGATGCGAGTCGCGTGGGTTTTGGTTATGTGAGGCACCTTGAGAGGCGCTTTTCTGATGGTTCCCATTTTGCTGGGGTTGTTGTGAGAAGCCATTTTCTTGTTGCTGGTATACGCTAGGCCACTCCTGAGTCTTTTCTTGCTGCTCGTACTGTTGTTGCTGCTGCTGCTGCTGTTGCTGAATTTCCGTTAGCTAAGCTCTGCAAACATCCAGAAGACGTTCTTACCTGCTGGTACCGCTGGTATTGAGCAAACTCCTCTGGCTGTGCTTGCTGTTGCTGCTGAGGCGCTTGTTGTGGTTGCTGAGCGACTTGCTGCTGCTGCATCTGCAGCTGTTGCTGTTGTTGCTGTAGTTGTTGCTCCTTCTTTTGCTGCGCCGCTTGCTGAGCCTGCTGGGCTTGTTGAGCCTGCTTCGCCTGCTTCGAGTTGCCAATGGAGATTTGCGGATGCATTTGCTGCACCTTTGCAAGATACGAGTACATAAAGTTACTTAGCAGAACCTGCGAGTAGAGTTCACGACGGGGATTCGCGAGCTTGATATGAGCCATGCGGTAGATGGCGCGTTCCTCGAGAATCGAAAACCTAGTCCAGTTGTAGTCGATGTCGGGCTTCAAGATGCGTACCGGGGGGTCTGGTGACAATCCGCGGGAGACATTCTTCTTATGAGACGACTCCTTCTCGCCCTTCTTCTTTCCACCTCCGAAGATGCTTGACAACAAACCATGTTCCTTCTCCTTCTTGCCGTCGCCGGCAGTTTTCTTGGCACACTCCTTTTTGCGCTCCTCTTCCAGTTTAACGCTTTCACGATCCAGTACTACGCTTTCGCGTCCACGACCACCGCCCTGGATTGATGTCTGCAACAGATCGAGTCTGGTGTCATCATGTCCTTTTTCTTGGGGCTTACTAAGCTTGTTCTTGGTCTTTTTGGCAGTGTCTTTGTCCTTGTCCTTTTCATTCTTGTCCTTTTCCTTTTCCTTGTCACCACCAAACCATCCCCAGCTTGTTTTCCTGGGACCTTCAGAGCTATCCTTCTTGTCCTTTGACTTCTTTTCCAACTTCCTGTCATCAGGAGCGTTGGGAATGATTGACAAGGAATCCACCCGATTGCTGGTGCCAGGCATTGGCGATCCATGGCCTACTAGGTCGTCCATTGATTGGGAGGGCTTGATAGGAGAGGCCTGTGCAGCCTGCGCATGGCGATTCTGTCGGCCTGCAGGGGGCTGGCGTTGTTGGTTCAAAGGCGGCTGCTGAGGCTGTGGATAGCTACGAGGACCAGCTGGTTGTTGTTGAGACGGAGGCGGAAGTTGACGTGAAGAGGAGCGTTCGGGTAGTTGCAGCTGTCTTTGGTCTTGCTGAGGGGATGTCTCGATGATTTGGGGCACCTGTTGCTGAGGAGGAACATATCCTGGCAGAGGTGCTGTAGTCCGGCCATTGGAAGCAATTCTCGAATGGAAGCGTCTTGGCTGAGGAGATGATTTCTGCTCAGGAGAAGCTGAACTAGGAGCTTCTTCTGCCGAGCCCGGTCTTTCGATGTTGGAAGTCGTGCGATTCGGCGGCGGAGGCCTTGAAAAGTTGCTGGACGACCCTTCAAACGCTGAGTTAACAGGTTCAGAATGGGTACGGGAGAGAGGGAGGGGAGGGACTTCGGGTATGCTTTCTGTAGACTGTATAGGCGAAGTAGAGGGAGAGTCTTCGGTATCCGTCTCTGCCTGCCGGCCGCTAACCAGTCGCCGCGAAAGGGCCGGGCCTCCCTTACGTATACTACCTCGTCTATAGGTGGTGCGTGTGGATCGCTTCAGCGTTCCCAAGCCACCCATTTTGCTACCCGGGACAATAGGCAAATCTCCGTCATCGCCCATATCACCTTCACCACCAAAGGTCTTGTGGTCAATACTCATGCGCCTTATGAGTGCCACGGGATCTTCTTGGATATTCTCTAGCTCCTGGAGGTTGTCGAGCCCTCCGTTGGGTCTGGTGGCGCCAGAACGTTTCCTCTCGAGCCTCTCAGCCCCATCCTTGTAGCCTGAGCCAGTGTCGATTTGTCTGGAGAGCATCGACTTCTTCCGCCGCAGCCCAGCTCCCGAACCCTGACGTCCGAGAGCAGCGTCTGGATTTAGCGAGTCCGAATCTCCCGAGCGGCGCCTAGTCTTGTCAATCTTGTCTTCAATGAACGTTTTGAACTCCATGGGTGCGAGTTCGGGGTGCAATCGGGCGGGGACCCAAAACAGCTTCGACTCGTCTTCTTCCGATACGGCGGGGGGCGACGGAGGCGAGTTGGCAGATTGAAATGACGGCAGATCCGGATCAGCACTGTTGACGCCCATGGACATCCTCCGGATAGCCTGCAGGTTACTCAGTTCCTGCGCAAGACCGGCAGGGCTCGACTCGTAATCGAGATCATTGAGGGGAAACTGGTGTGAGGCGGTGCCTGAGTTTGAGCGAGACAGTGGGGGAGACATGTGGTCGCCGTTGGAGGAGTCCCTACCCACCGCAACCTTGTTTTGGGGCGCGTCGGAACCATTGTATGGGCTGGCTGGGGTGGCGGGGTGATCGGAGGACAATTGGGGCCGCAGCGGGGACCTGGCCGGAGGGGCGTTGGGGAAGGGGTCAAAGGCCTCAAAAGCACCAAAAGACTGGATCGAATCGCCGTTGGGGCTGGGCACGAAGCTTAGAGGCCTCAGGCTGCGTCTGTTGGACTCGGTGTCACTGTCTCCGCCGTAGAGGTCACCGATGGCTTCGGTGACGTGATGATTGTCATCGCTGATAGAAATCTGGGGCGCGTGGCCTCGGCGGGGCGGGTTCCGCATTTGGTACAGGCGGTCCAGCTCTTGTGCTCGATCGGTTGCCTGTGGGAGAGCGAAATGTGGTCAGCTTGGGCGTTTGGATGGGCTGTGCGGACTTTTGCCGGGAGTGCAGTAGCAGCAGAAGCAGCAGCACCAATGCCTCATTCTCCGCTTCTGCTCCTGGTATTACCCCTTGCTCGCGTGCAGTGCTGCATCCACGCCTATATCTGGCCTGGCAGGAGAGGCAATGTGCGCGCTGGTCGGGCGGGCAGGGGAGGGAGGAGAGACTCACCATATCGCGAGGGTTGCGGAGGACAAGGATGAGGGAGGGTGAGGGCGGGCTGGGTCAAATGCCGCGGCCTCGTTTGATTAGGGCAGCGCCGGGGCGCCGAGGACCTCCACGGCTAACGAGCGACAGACAGAGGGATGGGCAAAGGCGTCGGGCGTCTGGTAAGGCACAGCGAGAGCGACCATGACCAGCAGGCAAGACAATGCGGTGCGGTCGTGGTCCCAGGTGCACACAGTTGTCAGGCAGGCCCAGGCTAGCGCCGCTTTGCGTTAGGAGCGTCTACCGCAGCGGAGAAGACCCGATGAAGCCAGGCCATGACTCGCCGTGCCTCAAGGGGGACACTCTTCACTCATTGGTTTTCCTGCTCCACTTGCTCTGCCCAAACAGCCGCCGTCCTGGGTTGCATGTCCAGCATTGCCCGTCACCCTGCATGGCGGCGCCTCCTTGGGCGTGTCGCTCGTGGGAGCCAATCCTGTGTGCTGTGTACTCCCCCCATTGGATATGCCAGCTGCGTACAATACGGTACGCTACGCCTACACCTATATGATCGCCCTCGCCAGTCTGCCCATGCACACGCTACACAACATCATCATCATCACCACGCGCCAACCACCTGTCTTGCTGCTTCGTTGGTCGTCTAGGCATATCCCTTCTCTGACAACTTGGAAAATAGTCTTTGATTCCTGGTCTATCAACAGGCTAACAAACCAGACTCCCAGCCACATTCAAGTGCGCCTCGGCAAGTACATGCTTCTGAGTACACTGTACATACGTACATCTCGGCACGCCCCAGCACATGCTAGCATGTATATATATAACTACACATATATTACTTACTTACACGCATCCATGGTCAAGAATTACTATGCCGCTTCCAGACAAAAATGGCAGATGCAACTGCGCATGTAACAGCCCCTAGTGCTAAAGAAAGATTCAAATAGTCGTACTCGTCTTCCTCCTGTTTGGGAAATGCAGTCGACGGGTGTGTCGCGCTCTCAGCTAGCTGCCAAAAAGAATTGTCAGCTTCTCAGCCTTGTGTTACATAACGAGAAAAGGGGCTTACGTGAACAAACAGCTCAGAGATACTATTCCACTTGGCGCTGACATGTAGCGGCGGTGACATTCTCAGCCCACTCGTGTACTCGTCCGGCTGTTGCTCGCACCGCTGCATCGTCTTGTCTTGGTCGGCTTTGAGTGCCGTATACACTGCTGGCAGCTGGTCTAGATGAGGATATTTTTTTCGCAGCTCGACTATGTGCGCAAAGCTGGTCGGGTCGCTTGAATCATACGTGTAACACAACAAGTCGCACGCATCCAGCTTTGCCTGGTTTTCCAAAATGGCCGGTTCCAGCTCACCCAGCTCTTCCAGGATGAGGTAACATTGCTTGCCACCTTTGAGTTCCACGCTGTTAACAGCCGACCGGGGCTTGATCGTGGGATGGTATGTCTGGCTGAATGGCCGTTGGAGAAAAGCAGAAAGGAGTGAGCTCTTTCCGCTTCCACTTGACCCCAGCACATAACACAGAAACACGTTGCGCTCGACTCGCCCGGGCTTCTTTCGCCGCTTCCTGGCTTTGGTCACTTTGAGTGCGCTGGTAGTACCCCCACGCTCGCCGCTCTCAAAACCAAGATATGCAAGGTATGCCAACGTCGTCTTGGGCTCCTCAAATGTGGTCATGCTCCACTGGGCCAGCCATCCTTGCAATGTAATGTAACCTGCCTCGTTTCGCACAGTGCACGACGGGAACGCAGAATCAACCCACGATGTCGGCATGCCCGGTGTGGGCGCAAACAGATTTGCAAGCTCGCGGTCATTCAGCCCGCCATCATTGTCCATGTCGAACTTGAGAAACAGATCAACAAAGAAGCGATATCCAGAGGGACTCAGTTCGGCCGAGGAAAACTGGGGGACCTCGAACTTGGGGTGGAGGAAATCATCTTGCAGACTCAGACTGTCAGTGTAGTGAAACTTTCTCAGGATAATCCATATTGTCTCGTGGCGCCCCTTTTCGGCAAAGATTTTGTTCAACAGCAAGAATCCCTTCTCATCCATGCCGTACTCGCCCGTTGCACCGGGCGCAAATCGTTCCATGGATTTTTTTATATTTGCCAGATCGTCATCGCCCAACGGTTTCTCAAAACACTTGATCTGGAAGTCGTGGATCTCCTGGTCGTTCCAGTAGCCATCCTTGTCAGTGTCGCACAAGTGGAAAACACGTTGTAGCGCAGACACGGCCGCGGGCTTGAGCATGTTCTCCTTGGAGTCGTACAGAGGCGCTATTGGGTGTGTGACAGCCTTTTGGCAGAGGAAGAAGACCTCGTTGATGTTGTGGTGCTCTTTGGCGCTGACCCGTATGCATGAATCAATCTCCTTGAACTCGTTCATGACGGGCAGCATCTCCTCCGAGACGACCTGTGATGTTGTGCCGTTGGAGGCCAGGTCCGACTTGTTGGCGCACAGCACTACGGGCACGTTGACACCCAGCGAGCGGAAGTAGGGCATCCAGAAGAGGGCGACCCTCTCATAGCTGTAGTGGTCCGAGTATACCAGGAGGATGACATTGGACTTGCGGAGTTCCATGCGGAGAGCATGGCGTTCGTGGGGGAGGGCCGAGGTGTCGACAATGGTTGTGGTGACATTGTCGGGCGTGCCGAGCGTGGGCGGCAATGTCACCTGTGGCAGTACCGGCTGGATCTTTGCTGTGACAAAGACATCCTTGACGAGAGACGTGATGATGGAGCTCTTGCCGACGCCATCATCACCGCACAGACATATTCGTACTAGGGGGGGGGGGGTTGTGTCAGCTTAATAAAGTAGAGGCTCGGGAGGGCACACTCCACATACCGTTAGCCATTCCCCGGCTGCATACCTATTGCATTTCAAGCAGACAGCAAATTTGTAGATGACGCAGAGGGTAGGGGCGGAGCAAGGAGCGGAGGGAGAGGGGTCCGGGCGCACTGCCGCTCAAGGGCTCTCAGGGGAGTGTCGAGAATGGTGGAGGACCATGGCCAAAGCAATAATGGTGGTGGGCGTACACAGTGGAGGGCCTGCGTGTCTGCTGTCAAACGGGCTTGGCACACGTGGGAGACGATCGCAGGTGCGCACCCCCGCCAGCGCGCCCCGCAAGAGTGGTCGCTGGGAGAGGTGCAACATGGATGAGTGGCGGGCTGGTCGGCCGTTGTAGCGTGCCCCTGCACACGCCCGCCATGCCATTTGCATCTCCACCAACACCCAGAGAGGATCATGGATGGTGCGCTCCTCGAGAGCCATGGCATGGTTCCAGCGCAACACGGCACGGAGCCGAGAGGCGAGTGTCTCCGCTTTCCACTTCCCCAGATCCCACCGGTTGCATGGTCCGCGCTCTCGTCCTGTCGTCGCCGCCGCTGCTACTGCTACTACCGTTGCTCCTCTGCGTGCGCGTGCTCCCGCTCCCGTCGATGCACCTCACTCGCTCGCCCTCTCTCTCGGCCTTACGTCCTGTTCCTTGTTGAAAACGAGCCAGGGGACTGCTCTGCTGCCGAACTCAGAGCCGAACGCCCGAGACAGATTGCACTGTCGCTGCCCTGAGTTGCAACGATGTTGTGAGTGCCATAGCCTTTGTGCTGACTGCCTGCCAGCCGCCAATCGCATCCTTATCATGTTCCGCATGTACCGCGCGCCCTTGACTGATGTTTTACAGCGTGCTACCCCCTCCACCGCGCTACCCTGTCGGAGGCTATCCAGGCGCACAACCGGGTCAGCTTATCGAGACAAACAACACCATCACCCATCCCACGGGCCCCGACTACCAGCTCGTGGTTGGAGAAGGTATTTGGCCTACTTGACGCCCCCCCCCCCCGCCGATGCATGACGCCTGACGCTTACACTGATGCTATGGTAGGAACCTATGTGCTTCGCGACGACCTCCACCTAGCCACTCCCCCGCCCCATCCCTCGGAAGCTCCCGTCCATAATCCCAATCCCCTTGCGACGACCGTCTCTCCACCTACGGCCGGTACCAAGCTTTCCCTCGTTGCTCTCGCGCCCCGCCAGCCCTCGCAATCCCAGCTGTATCGATTCGGCACGCGCACCTCGACGCGATCCCAGGTCCCACAGAGCATCCAGGAATCGCCACACGAGTCGAACAGCCAAGCCAGTGATGTGGACTCGCATGGCGCAAACGGATTCGCAGCAGCACCCTGGGATGGTCTAAAGACACCCGTGTTTGGCGAGGGAAATCAGGCCCTAGCTGCAGTCAACGGCAAAGACTCCAAGGACCCGTCCAAGAGACGAAAGCCTAAGAGCAACATCGTCAAGAGCAACTCGTCGTTTGTGTCTAGAGTCATTCCACACGAGGCGCTGACAAAGCGGCTACAAGAACACAATCCCAATGGCCTGTACGCCTTTGCAAACATCAACCGCGCGTTCCAATGGTTAGACCTGACGTCACCCACAAAAGAGGAGCACTTGACAAAGATACTCTTCACCAAGGCGCACGCGCTATGTCACGACATCAACCAGATCACAAAAGGGCCAAACCACCTGGACATCATCATGGGCTTCTCCACAGGCGACATTATATGGTATGAGCCCATGTCGCAAAAATATGCGCGCATCAATAAGAACGGTGTCATCAATGCAACGGCTGTGTCAGACATACGGTGGCTGCCAAACAGCGAAAACCTGTTTCTGGCCGCACACATGGACGGCAGTCTAATCGTCTACG
The DNA here is from genome assembly GCF_000338995.1 of Bipolaris sorokiniana ND90Pr. NCBI lineage: Eukaryota > Fungi > Ascomycota > Dothideomycetes > Pleosporales > Pleosporaceae > Bipolaris > Bipolaris sorokiniana. The sequence continues at coordinate 1,693,932 of NW_006911901.1, read as the reverse complement.
ACAAGGAGAAAGAAGATGCCGTGTTTGTGCCAGAAGAAGTCGCGTCGTCACCGCCTTCGGACGACAGCTTGAGCGAGGGGGAGAAGAAGCTGAAGGCGCTCTTGACCATCAAAAAGTCTGTCAACTCCAAGAACCAGAAGACGAACCCCGTCTCCTACTGGCAAGTGTCGCGGTCAAAGGTCAACGCGTTTGAGTTTTCCCCCGATCGCAGACACCTGGCAGTAGTGTCCGAGGACGGGTCATTCCGAATCATGGACTTTCTCCGAGAAAAGCTGTTGCACCACTACATGAGTTACTACGGCGGTATGATGTGTGTATGCTGGTCGCCAGACGGGCGATATGTGGTGACGGGAGGTCAAGACGACCTGGTGTCGATATGGTCGTTGGAGGATAGCATGCTGGTGGCACGTTGCCAAGGACACAACTCGTGGGTGACTGCTGTGCAATTCGACCCATGGCGTTGTGACGAGCGCAATTATCGGATTGGAAGTGTGGGAGAAGACTGTCGCTTATTGCTGTGGGACTTTAGTGTGGGCATGCTGCACAGGCCGCGAGCAGTGAGTCAAACGAGGGATTTTGATGCTGACATGGAGATGCTGACGGTGATTTAGGCTTCGGTGCGACAGCGCGGCAGCATCACGTCGTCCAACCTGAAGATGCAGCGCTCGCAGACGGGTAGTTCCATCAACCGGCTGCGGTCAAACTCTAACTTGACATCGGGCAGCCTGTCGGAGGAAGAGGAAGTTGTGCATCCAGTAGAGCCGCGGGCGCGCACGGCCATGCTACCTCCGGTGCTGGTGAGTCGACTTGAAACCTCAACATTGGGCAAATTCTAATCGCCGTGAGGGACAGGCTAAAACGGTCCACGAGCATCCACTGTGCTGGTTAGGGTTTGAGGAGGACTGCATCCTCACATCATGCAAGAATGGTGAGTTGCTATGAACAAAGAGAATTTGTCGTGTCACCTCGTGTCACCTCATGTCCACTCATGACACGCACGTTGCACGCCACCCATCGGTGAGATCTGCGATAAGGGTCGTGCTAGTGCGCGGCATATTGTCGTGCGCAGGAACACCCGTGTGTTCGGAGGCTCCTAGCGCTTCGCAGAGACTCGCTTAGGATTTGTTGAGTGTGTGAAGGGTCAAAGGGTAGATAAGACAAAGTGGATCAAATGCTGACTTTGTTGACCATAGGCCACATCAGAACATGGGACCGGCCAAAGGAAGGGACTGGCAATGACGACAGCAGCATGTCGGCGATTGCGAGCGCAGCTGGTTCGTAGGGCAGGGGTGGTTGGAATCAGCAGGAGTCGGAGTAATAGACTGGAGTAAGGTTTGATAAGAGAGTAAGACAAGCTTTATCCTTGTCTTTGGATGGAAGGCAGCTGCTGTGTGCTGTGCTGTGCTGTGCTGTGGTGGTCGGACGTTTGGCCGTGGCTCCGATATAACCCGATGTGTGGCTCACATGCGAGACAGGAGTGTGTGCGTGTTCAGCCCTACGGGAGGGAAGGAGGTATTTTCTTGTTCTAGAACGTGTGGTGTAGCAGGCAGGAGCAGGAGCAGGAGCAGGAGCAGGGTGCACACGACATGTGTATCCTGACGCGGGATCAAAATCAAGTTTTGTTATCTCCACCCCGATGCAGGCAGGTGCGTAAATCATGACAATTGCTATCCGGCCGGGAAACTCTCCTGAGACGTGATTGCGAGATGCGCGGCAGGCTTGGTAGTGGATAGCGACAGGCGATGCGGGAATTAGTGTTAGGGTGCATGTGTAGTCGCGTCTCTACCTGGCTGCGGGTCCGTGGATGAGGCTCTGCGATATCCACCGTTGCGGCAATGCACGTCTAGCCGCAGATTTTCATGGCCGTGCTCGCCCGGGCCGAGAAATACCCTCGCGTCCAGCGACGGACTGGCTGTGAATAGAGCAGAGCAGAGTAGAGCAGAGCACAGTGGGCGGGCTCGTGTTGGGATATGGCATTGCTGCATTTGGAGTAAACTAGGAGAATAAATTGGCATGCTTTGATAACAAGCAGGTATCGACGAAGGAGAGAGAGAGAGAGAAACAACAGAGGCAGTGACGCAATATGGGAGGTCATGTCCATGTCGTCACGTGCTTGGCGCAAATAAGACGCACTCAGCCTCCGATGCCATGCAGATACCGTAAAGAGAGAGCAGAGTGTGTGGGATGGAAGGAGGTTGGGCGTCAGCCCACTAGCACGAGAGACGCCTCCTCTGTCCCTCTCTAACTGATACCGGCGAGGTGCATCGCCCAGGTGGCCATGGGGGTTTGGATTTTTCGCTGCGACTTGTCCGATTGCGGTAGCGGCAAAGGCATGCAAGCTGTGGCGCAATGCTTGGCTGATGGTGGATGCGGCATGGATGGGCTGGTACCACGGTCCCAAAGAGTGGATATCTACTTCCATGTGTATGCAGATGCGTCCAGTGCGTACGTACCTTTTCCACATACTGGACCACATCCACACATTCACATGTACAGACGTACTCACACATGCAATGATATGTACACAGGCCACCGAGGCCCACGCCCGCCAACAGGCCTGACCACCGACGCGCGTAATCGTGTGCTGTTCGTATGTGCCGGTCAGTCAGGGCAGAGGGCAGTGCTGCTATCGCGCCGTTGGCGACACGCTATCGGAACACTTTCTTCGATGCCACCCCCTGCGCCTGCTACACCCTAATCGCGGCTTGAAAAATATTCCCAGACGGCCCCTTGGAGCACAGAAAACGCGCTAATCAGAGCATCGATGCGAGCGGCCGCAGTCCCCACCCAAGTGCAAGAGCCCATGAGCTCATCAGGGTGCACCTGCGAGTAGTGTAGTGTAGTCGTAGCAGCCCTGGCCATCCCACGCCGCTGTTCTTTGTAGAGTAGTATATCTGAAGCCGAAGCAGCACGCGGCAGCGCCGCCACCACCACTACCGCCAGCTGCACGCCTCCTTCTCCTTCCCGTCTACTCTACTTATAGACTATACATACATATACACGTCACATTCCCTGCCCTCCCTCGCTGCTTCCTCTTCCCACAACCCCCCTCCTTGGATGGACCACTGATACACCACCCTCGACCCTCACCTGTCTGAGTCGATCCCACGCCCGTCCCTCTCAGCCCCGCCGCCAGCACCCTCACACCACAATTGCTGGGCTCCCATTCGCAACCACCATCCGTCATCTCCGTCTCACTCGCCATTGGCATCCGCTCTCTCCGAGCCCGTATTTTGACTCTCGCGTCAGCTTGCGACTGCAACCGGCGGATATATCTTAGCTGCCGATTCCCCACGTCGCACCCGGCTGTCTGATGCTTGTCTTGACCTCGGCGTCATCTTTAGCCAACCCTTTGTTACATCATGCCTCGCCCAAGCGTTGGGGTATTTGGCAGAAATGCCACACCTGTCCTCGAGATCAAGTACGCTTACACCACTGCAATTCTCGCAATGCGAGTATCTAATTGTTCCACAGGCCGGATTCGCCTTTTGTCGTCTTCTACGGCGAGTCATCCGAGTCGCATGAGACGGAGCTCAAGGGCAAGTTGATCCTGAACAACCCAGAGTCCATGTCAGTGCGTAGCTTGCGCATAACACTTACAGGCACTCGCAAAGTTTCGTACGGTAGCACCCCTTCTGGCACAGCCTCGCCATCTAGTTGCATGCTAACGTTTTCGCGCCTGCAGATGGCACTTGACCAATACCGTCACTCCGCAGCCCATAACGCAAAAAACAAACTTCCTCGTCGAAGAGCTCCACCTGTTCCCCATTGATACCGGCCACAAGACCAAAGCACACAAGATCAATGCTGGATATCATGAGTGGGACTTTAAATTCAAGATGCCTCAGAACCTCGACCAGAGTGTCGAGGGGCTGCCCTCAAACTGGATCGTGTACAACTTGAAGGCAACCGTAGACAGGGGTTACATGAGCAAGCAGCTCAGTGCTTCGACGCACATTCGCGTAATCCGGACGCTTGGCCGCGACATGCTCGAGTCCATGCCCATGGAGCAGATCAACGAGGATATTTGGGCAAACAAGCTCGCCTACAAGATCACCGTCCCCCAGAAGAACTACATTGTCGGAACGCAAATAACTGCAGACTTTGTTCTGATTCCCCTTCGAAAAGGTGTCGAGATTTCAACGATTAAGATGGAGTTGATTGAATCGCGCCAACTCTTTGCAGAGTACGCTGGTCGGCGCATCAGTCACCAGCAGGAAATGCAAGTTGCGCTGACTGAAGGCAACATGCCTGAAAACTCTGCGCGTACAGTTCCCGATGGAACCGAGGATGCCGATGCCCTTTTCGACGAGTCGCATCGCTTTTCCATGACGCTCGATCTACCAAAGTCCCTGAAAAACTGCCGGCAATCAGTCGACACAGAGAACATTCGTTTGAGCCACAAGCTGCGCTTATACGTAAATCTCAAGAACCCAGAAGGTCATACCAGTCAGCTGCTCGTCAAGAACCACGTCCACCTCTTCATCTCGCCAAATCTACCTCCAAACGAAGATCAAAGCGTCGTGGTTGATCAGAACATATTGTCTCAGCAGGCGATGCAGGATGAGGTCAACCAGAACGCCCCACCTACGTACGGACTGCATCAGCTGGATGAGCTCTACAACGACATTGATCCTTCCGGTTTCATGACACCCGGCGGTTACCGCAGCATGATGAACAGTGGTGCTAACACGCCATTTTTCGCTCAAAGCAGGCGTGGCTCAACTGAAGATCTCACGTCGTTGGACGCTGCCATGCACCAACCAGGTGGTGGTGCGTCGGCAGCAGCTTTGCAGCATCGTCTTGCAAACCTCAGCATGAACCACAGCGACCACCCAACACGCTTCCACCCGTCAAGGCAAAATTCGTCAGGTGACAGTACCCCTGCTCACAACAGTGAGCCTGCGTATTTTGATCTCCCTGCATCGAATTACGACATGGATGCGCTAGCCAGGACACCCAGCTACAACACGGCTGTACGTACCCCCGCAGGTTCGCGGACACCTGGCGGCATGGACATGCATCTCCCCTCATACGAGATTGCGACATCGAGGCCAAGCTCTCCAAACAGGAGCCGGAGCAGCAGAGCTACGACCCCTAGTCCGGCTCGTAGCCTGGATACCCTGAACGAGGAGACATACCGAAATACACAAATGAACAGTAGGAGACAGAGCCCCAGGACCAGTGATGATGGAAGGTAAAACACCCATCTTACTCTCTTCCTCTCTCCCCCGTTCTATTATCGGCATACGACGGTCTTTGAGGAGCCTGCGCCTTGCTCTTTACGCAGTGCGTAGCAGCCACCGAAGACGTCTTTTTCTTCAGCACCACGGGCACAGTTCCATTCTTCTGGAGGCTCGCCCGGTCTCTTCCAATCATCCCCACTCTCAAAAGCACATTATTTCCTGCCTTTTTTTCAAATATCTCCTCATGTTTATACGAAAGTACCATTGCTTAATGATTCGGTTCTGTATGAGCAGTATGCACACCGCCGCACTTACGCCGACACTATCATTTTCCTCGACCTCGTCCGACGGCTCGCTCCCACCACCACATACCCCGCAAACACCTTCTGTGGGGCTGACGGCCCCCCCACCCGTACTGGCTCGTCGAGGCCGCAGCTGCTCGGTCCGCTCAGGCAGCACTTTTCTGGAAGTCCCACAGCCGAGAATGCGCAATCGGTCGTCGTCGTCTTCGTCGTCTACGCCGTCTCTTCGTGAGGCAATCGATGAGCTAGCTGGGTTTAGGAAAGCGCTCAGACATGTGGGGTGATGGGGGACTATATATGTCTTCGTATTCCCTTATCCTTACCTTGTTCATTTTTTTTCCAGCACTACACGTTTATACGACTTTTTTTTAGATTTTAGATTTACGATTCACCGCATTAGTGTTTACCCTTGTTTAGAGATATCTTCCTTTCTCTCCTTTCTCTCTAGGTCTCAGCTAGCAAAGAGGACGCGGTTTAAAACGACAAATGGTCATGGGAGGTGTGCATGGCTTTTTTTTTTAAGTATTTCTGTGGTTGTTTTCATTGCCAGCGAGTATGTGTATATAGTCCGAGGATACCCATTATTTCTTTTTTCTCCAAATCAATCCATAGAATTATTGATATCTCGAATTTTCCATGCAAGTGATATGTGCCTTGTGACTTTGTATGAGTAACTGGATGTTTTCGTGTCACATTGTACAAAGATTTTACAAAAGACTTTGAACACATATATACGATAACTATGTTCAATGTCACAACATGCAAATCATAACTTCATTACTCCATCTACTCCACCCATACCCCCCCAACCATCTACTGCGGATAATGCTCAAACAAAAACCCGGCGGCCAACTCCACATTTCCATCCGTAGCATTCAACGCAGCAACAGCTTCATGCCGCTGAAACCCCAGCGCCACCAACTTCTGCACCTCTTCATCAGGCCAGGGAGCACTCGCCTGCGGCAGCCGCGTAACCATACTCCTTATCTGATCCGCCGTAACATTCTGCAACGGCCGATTCGTATGCATTTGCTGCTCCTCTGGCTCCTCAGTCCTCAATACCTTGCCCAGCGCAGCCACCCAGCCCACCTGCACCGTCTCACTCACCTTCCCGTCGTCGAGCTCAGCTACATGCACGATATCAGCATCGCAATCCCCAGCGTTGAAATACTCCCAGCCCATGACGCCGCCAAACCCTTTTCCCACATTGCGGTACTTATTCCGGAGCACAGCACAGTTTTGTCTTAGAGTCGCGAGCGAAACGTGGCCCGCGCCGTTCCCAGGGTTCGTTACTACGCCCATGACTACGCGTTCGGGCTTCCAGCCTGCGGCGACGATGGCGTCGTACCACAGCGTGCTCGCTGCGTCGCCCCATCCGCAGTAGAATTGCGTGTTGTACCACGCCACCTCCCGTCCAAAGACACTGCATTCGAGCTCTGGGTAGCTGAAGCCGCTGAGGTGCGGTAGCGTGGGGTGTAAGGGGTTCGGACTGGGCCCCGAAGCGAGCATGGGGCGGGGCGGGCGGAGATGCGCTGGGATCTTGGGGTCAGGAATGAGAGCTGTGGCGACGGGAGCGAGGGTGATGAGAAACGAGGGGCCGAAGTCGGATCGGAGCCGCGAGATGAGGCGTGTGATTGTGGAGAGGGGGATTTCTTCTTCGACGTCGAGGTCTAGGCCCGATAGCTTGTAGCGTGAGATGATGGCGTGGAGGGGGGTGTAGTAGGCTTCGAACTAAAAGATGTTAGTACTTAGTGAACTCGGCTTTGTGAGAGACACAGAAGGGAGTCTATACGCTCTCGTCATCGCCGCTCAACCTCTCATAGCTGCCTTTTGCTGCTCCGCCCAGCATGCCGAGCACCTTGACCCCGCTCCCTTGCAACCAGTTCACCTCACCCCATAGCTGATCGTACCGTGTATCGTCTGGCTGATGGTCGTTCAGTGTAATATTGCCCGCGCCCTCGTTGAGATGGATGGCTGCGACAATGACATGAGTAATGCCCGTGTTGTTGGTCACCAACGGCAGTAACGAGTGGTAGTTGCCCTGTGAATCGTGAAACGTCTGGTGGTATACAATAAGCCGAGGGCCAGTTCCCGGGGGAAGTAACTTGGGTGCTGACGAAGCCATGACCTAAGGGACAACGTCGTCGCAACTGTCTAGGGACGGGCCTGGTACGTGGATGCATGCCTGCACCCAACGCGTGCCATAGGGCTGAAGTGGGGCAGACACGCTACGTCATAGCGTACTTGCAACACCAAAGGGCAGGGTCTCAGTGCATTCTTATTTGTCCATATTCACATGGTGTAGGCGATCCAATCATGTAGAGTAAAGTGCTAGTGTAACATTTGATGCATGTGCTCTCGTAACATATCCCGTCCTAAACGCCGCTTGCTGTCCGATGAGGTACAGCCCTAATCCTTGTATCCAGAACATAGCGGGAATCTCATGTAGACACTAACGTCTCGTGTGCTCTGCAACAATTGTGCAAGCCACCAAAATTGCGTCATAGTCGTAGCATCCTCCAGGGACCGCTAGTGGTAGCCGTTGCTGTACTCGTGGCGCGTGTCGCCGTTCATCCCACCAAAGTAAGGGTGGATGACGGTTTGTTTGGCCGAGATGCGGCCAGCGGGGTCATATACAAGGAGTGCATCGAGCAGGTCAAGGCCCACCTCGTCAAGGTTGGTGACAATGTTTGCAATGTCCGTCTTGGCCCACTTAGGGAACGAGGGCTTGAAGTCGGGGAAGGACGTCACACCAGGCCAATCCTGCTCGCTGGGTGTACCGAGAATGCTAGTCTTTGTTAGCAATCACATGTCTTACCCAAGGGATGTGCACATACCGGAAGATCTTGAAGATCTCATCAATCTCAGAGTCGCCGGGGAAAAGAGGCTTGCGTGTGCACATCTCGGCGAAGATGCATCCAACAGACCACATATCTACACCAGTCGAGTACTGGCGACCACCGAGCAAAATCTCCGGGGAGCGGTACCATAGCGTAACAACCTATGTCGTGTCAGAAAAGGAGTCTTCATTATATATGCCAGCCGCCGTACCTCGTGGGTGTATGTTCGTAGTGGCACACCGAAAGCGCGAGCCAGACCAAAATCCGCCAACTTGAGATTGCATTCCTTGTCAATCAACAGATTCTGGGGCTTGAGATCACGGTGGAGCACTCGGTGAGCATGGCAGTATCGGACGCCCTGGCAAAGCTGCATCATAAACTTCTTTACGGTCTTGTCGTCCATGTTCAGAGTCTGGCCGGCAAGACCAGAGCCCTCTGGCAGAGCTTTGCCTCGTCCACCCATGCTGACTGGCAGCGCCTCCATGTATTTCTTCAGATCGAGGTCAAGGAACTCGAAGACAAGGTAGAGCTTGTGACCATCGGCGTGAACAATATTCAGCAGGCGGACAATATTGGGGTCGTTCATCTCCTTAAGTAAGGAAATTTCGCGGATGGCAGTCGAGGGCACGCCCTCATCTTCGGCTTCGAGACGGATCTTCTTCAGGGCGACAATGCGCTGGTCCTTTGTGGTCAGGTCGCGGGCCTTGTACACAACACCGTAGGTTCCTGGCAAGTGTTAGTAAAATTATGCAGGCATATCTACAGAACAGATGCCTCCATACCCTCTCCGACCTTTTCCAACTTTTGGTAGTTCTCCATGGTGGCGGACTGCCGATTGCGGATGTTTCAGACGACAAGCGGTCAGGCGTGTTTGTTTAGCCGCGTCCAAGATGGGCAGTGTAGTGGCAAACGAGATTCTTGTTTGGATAATCTCACGTGATGTGTACCTGTGGTTAGTAGTCGTGAGGGAGCGAGGGCGGAGCCGCTGCGAGGGTCACGAAGCGGGAGAGAGGGTTTGGCGTTGGTGTTTGTGCATGGGAATTTCAGAGAGGGTAAACACCTCACCGCATCGGGCAACGCGCCGCCATCAGCCGCAAACGCGAGATTAGTCAATGGCTCACTGCTCTCCCCCCCCCCTGTCCCCCACAATCCCTTACATGTGCCATTGCCTGTTGGTTGCCTGCGTTTGCAGTCTTCACTGGATTCCCGGGCAAGGATGCATGATCTCGATCCCCATGAGCGGCCGCCAGACGGCATACGCAATGTCTACAAGAAGTACCAAAAGATGAAGTTGAATGCGTTGAACAATGACCCAGACATTATTGATCTGGCGAGCCATGACGCCTCTGCATCGACCACCAGCACTAAAGTCCATGTTGTCAAAGAGTACGCCACCAAAGATCTGACCGCTATTTTCCAGGCTTTTGCTGGCCAGGACGTAGCCTTGGATGTCATAACTATTCCCGACTCAGTCCCAGTCTACGAGCACGACGACATGCCAGGTAGGGAACACCTGCATCTCACTCTTTGTCTACTTTCACTCGCCATCTGAAAAAAGAACCCAACTTCCACATCCCGCCTCCAGCCCTGACAAAAAGGTAGGTCTCCACATCATCCCCAGTCTCTTCCCCGCAGAAATTCAATCCATCCTCTTATCCCGTCTGCTCCACCGGGACCTCTCATCCCCGGTTCATCTCACAAACATCCACACTCACTACACCATCTCCTACCCCCCGTCCCATACCTCCTTCTTCTCCATCCCCCATTCCTCCCCCACTACCATCGCCACACCCCTCGACCCCACAGTCCACAAACCCCTCTCCATCGCCCAACTGCTCACCAAGAAGCTGCGATGGACAACGCTGGGCGGCCAGTACGACTGGACTGCAAAACAGTATCCTCCAACGCCTCCGCCACCATTTCCTAAGGATACTAAAGGGATGCTGGAATCACTGTTTCTCGGTACGAAAGCTGAAGCTGCAATTGTAAATTTGTATTCTCCAGGCGATACGCTGAGCGTGCATCGCGACGTTGCCGAGACTAGCTCTACAGGACTCATCAGCGTGAGCTTAGGATGCGATGCTATATTTGTCCTTGGCACCTCGCAAGTCCAGGACGACGGCGAGGTGCGTGATAAGGTTCTAACGCTGAGGCTGAGATCCGGTAGTGCGGTTTATATGAGTGGGCCCTCCCGGTTTGCATGGCATGGGGTTCCACAGATTGTGGCGGGGACGTGTCCTGATTATTTAAAATCGTGGCCTAGTAGTACTGCACAAGAAGAAGGCGAGCAGATTGGACAGTATCAAGACTGGGCTGGGTGGATGGCGAACAAGAGAGTCAATCTAAATGTACGGCAAATGTGGGATTGATGTTTCAACTGAGATATTCATTGATACGTAAAAAGCGTATTGGCATAATTAGGGATAGGGATATAGCACAACTGCATCTGTGTATAAGGGGGTATGTGTATACGCAATAAAAGCCAACATATCAACAAGCAACATTCAACCTATTATCTTTCCAGGAGCCTGTTCAGCCCTCTGACACGACACCAGTTACCCATCTAGTTCTTGACCGTCTCAGCGGGCGCGGGAGTCGTGGCGCTAGCAGGCACAGCAGAGCCCGGAGTGGATCCAGTCTTTTCCAGTCCCTGTGTCTGAAGGGGAGCAGGTTGCTTGTCGACTGGTGAAATGGGGCTTGTAGGTACGCTGGCATCAGGTGCCTCGGCAGTAACCGTGCCCGCAGCCTGGCGAATTACCTCCCACCATTGCTGCGCAGCCTGTGGTGTGTGCGCCTTGAATGCCACCTCGTGCGTCATGGAGAAGGCACCACCAATTTTGCCCTTGGACACATCTTTGCCCTTTACATTGAACTTCTGGCCGTTGACTGCACCAACAACGCAGTCGGGAAGATATAGAGACAGCTCTGGAGCGGGGTCCTTGGCAAAGTCATCGTCTGTCCTGAACTCGTGCAGGAACTTGGATGGCGTCACAACGTAGTAGTTTGTGTCATAAGAACGCATAATCTTGCCCCTCTTTTCGAGCGAGCCTGAAATTAGAGGCTGAGTCGCGCTGTGGTGTTGATTGGGGAAGGTGATATCTGCCAGAGTTCGTGCAGGAGCAGAGGGGTCGATGAGAACGTTATTGTTGCGCTGGATGAAGCCGTTCCACTCAAAGTCTAGAGGAATGCGCTGAGACGTGCCAACCATGTCTCCGTACGCCGCTTTAGTGTGCTCGGCCTGCGTGGTGACGACTTGCAGGAATTGACCCATGCCATGTTGAATCTCCTGGATAATGTGGGCCTCAAACTGTGCGAAAGAGTTTTGCACAGCGATAAGGTCTTGTCGGTTGTTGTTTTCTTCTTGGACCTGCTTGTACAGACGGTGGTTGATCCCACGTTTTAGGATGTAGGGGTCGTCAGTAGCCTTCATATGACTGCCACTATGCGAGTCAAATGCGGCAGCATGTTGTCCAAGAAGCTCAATGTGCTTTTGAGTGAGCAAGCGTGCCTTGTCGACTGCCTTGCTGCCTTTGCCAGCGCCTTTTGTAAGCTCCTTACTCTTGTTCTTGATTTCGGTGTGTAGACGCTCGAAGATAGGGAGGATGGTACTCTTGAGTTGCTTAGCTGTCTCGTAGTGTTGGTTGGAGATTCCCTAGCGCTGTCAGTAGAGCCCAGTTATCTCCTGTTGGAACAGCATACCTGGGTGTTTGATCGGATGTTTTCAAACATGCCTGCAACACCACCAAGCGACTGGTCAAAGTGGTGGCCCTCCTTCAGTGGATCTTTCACGGTCTATGTTATGTTAGCGTGCGTGTAGAAGGGATGCACATGTAACAACAACCTTCAAAACCCGCTCATACTCTTTGCCGTGTGCGTGGTTGGTCTTTTCGGTCGCGGTAATGTAGTCTTCAAGGTAGCCAACTGCGTGTTTCCAAGCTTGTAACCGCTCTGCAAAGAGCCTGGTAACCTATATATTTATCAGTGACGTGTTTGTTCAAATAGACTTGCAACAGCTTACCTCCGAGGTGTCTTCTCCTGGAATGGCATCATCGTCGCCAGAGCGATTGGTGGATGTGCGCGATGGCATTTCACTCGTGGCATACGTAGGCGCCGACATTGTGTGTACGGTATGTTAATATGTACAGATAGGAATTGAATGTGTTTGAGGAGGGGCGTGAAAGTGAACGCGCCTAGGAGAAGCGTAGGGGTAATATGAGCTTCACGCCGCTCTAACTGGATTCGGTCCGGTTGAAGTGGGGTGTGCGTGCACTGGGAATAAGATATGCAGGTATTATCGGACAAAACAGTGGATCCCCATGCAGATAGCTGTCAATCCTGTAAAATCAGGGTCCAGAGTGAGGGATTCGAGATGGATTTAAGCTCTTGAGCTCCAATTCAGATCGACGCTTGGACTGTAGGGACAAGAAGGGCACTCAGGGTCTAGCTACGCCCATGACGTCAACGCTGGCAACTTTGGACGCCATCTCCGCGACATAGCTCCCGATCTGCACCACTATCCCTGAACAGATCCCGAGATGCGCTTTGGTTGTCATCCGTACTTGTTTGCATCTGCAGCGTGTAGACTGTGCCGCCGTATGCGTCGTGGACTGGTTGCGGTCCACACACACGCATAGTACCGCTTTGCCCCACCATCGCAATTTAGAGACTAGTTAAGAATGCCTACATCTCGCGTTTCGTAGAGTATCATACCCGCAAACTCTCTAGTCTTATCTGCCATAGGGACACCTGATGAGTCAAGTGGCGCCAGCCGTCCACCACACTCCTATGACGCAAGACTATGACTTCAGTGGCATAAGGGGAACATGCTCGCCTGGTCATTGAAGAATGGTTCACTAAAAAACACAGCCTCATGAAATAGCAGTCCAGCCACAAATTTGCAATCGTGCTCCTTGGGCGTGCTTTAGTGTGCACTACTACGTACTCCCTTATGGCCCGACAATGCTACCGTGTTATAGCCAAGGTTCGTTGTGAACTTAATGCTGCTTTTTGTGATTTCCAACAAGAGTAGAGCGCTCACTCACTCAACATGCCAAGCTTCATGTCTTCAAGCCTTCTTCTACTATACCCCTTGGTTGTTCTACAACAATGTAATACAGGAATTTGATTATACCAAAGATATAAGAAAAAAGGTACCAACTCTCCTTGCCCTCCGAATAGCCAACCTGTTATGTCGAAGTGAGGCCGCAGCAATACAAAGTATTACTTGGAATGAGAGCTAAGTACAGCAATATGAAGTGCTACTTGGAATGCGATCGAACCATACAATGTGAATCATCAATATACTGCAAGCAGATACATTATGTGGGACAATAACAGGTGAGCTTCCAATATCGCACTAAGTTTTGGTTCAGTACTGTTGATTCGTATAGACTATTAGGTTACTAATCGCATAGACAACACCCTAGAGTGAACAGTTAACTCGGACCAAGTAATACGTTAACAGAGTACTTACAGTTAAGAAACAAATTTGACCGTTGCCCGGGCCGATGAGGAGACATCGAGCAAAGACGGTTGGGGTGAGGAGGACGAGGGTCATGAGAAAGGTGGTAGTCCTCATTGTGACGGAGTGGTGTAAATTCTGAGTTGTAGGTTAAGAATCTGAGAATTGTAGGAAAGTGAGAAGAACAGTTTGGTATCTTGTCTAATTTTTCAACAGAAAGCAGTGTCCTATAACTATATACTTATTTATTCTATGCTCTATTTTAATAGACTATACAGGTACAGATTTTGTTAAATGCCCGTAGATTGTACCATCTACTAGTTTACGAACATTCATTGCCAATACTACCGTTTGAGCTAAGCAAGGACAATAAATTAATATCAAGGTGAGGACTAAGAGCTATTTAGTCAAGAACCAGCTCCTAATCAATAACATTATTCCCCAATATGTATACGAAGCTAATTTTTGTGTACTGCACAAGGCTAAGTCAAGATAGTTAAACTAGGCTAAGCTGATGGAGAATCAGATCGAGGAGCTGTTTTATTTTGAACGACAGTAGGCTATCCTTGCTTACATAACATGCAATCTTGCCTAAAAAAGGACTCTAGCGGAGTTTGATTTAATTGAAAATAGTACTTAGGTAGCATCTGTATTGCTACGCTCGAAAATAATCATGGTTGTTCTGACTATCGTGGCTATTCCGGCCATCTCGATCTTGGCTTCTGTAGCTACATTGAAACTTTATGTCCCTGCTTTTCTAGCTAATTCTGCTACCAGACGATGGCTTCTTGTTTTCCTTTAATTTAATAGCAGAAATATACTGGTCCCACTAATTATGCGATTACAGTAGATAGGTAGGTTGTGCAGATTAAAACTACAGGATAATGGAGTTGATAGCTAGGTTAGCAGATAAGATATATATGCTCAGCAGTGATAGCAGATCTCTCAATCTTACATACTGCAACAAAACCATAGTCGGTTCGTATGTGAACATGTTATACTGCAATGCCATGTCAAGTCTAGATAGGCCAGCTGACTACAGCATATGCAATGCGCCGCCATATCAGACAAGTGAGTCAGCCTACTAGTCAAACCCACTATCTTTTTATTGGATTACACTCGTTTAGTATCTTTTCCTGTATGGATGACTGTATATATGCAAACACTCAGCCCATGCGCATCACGTTCCCATGTGTGGCAAAGGAAATGGAGGGGTTGCTTATCGATAAGAACCTCAAAAAGTTATCCCAGAGTGACGCAAACTCGCGCTCAGTGATTCTTCGTAGCAAACATTTCACCCAACATGACTTCGGTATTCGGGCCCATCGCTGGTGAGTAGAGAAATGATTATATGTGCATAAACATGTCTAACAACTCCTCCGTCTAGAGGAACACCAAGAAAAGTTCGATCTCGGCATCTGGCACGCGCTCTTCAACTGGGCCAACCTTACCATCGCTGTACAAAACCAATGGGGCGGTCCTGATTCTTCAGAAAAGCGCGACTGGCTTGCAGGCCAGATTTCGGAGCGTTTTGCAGCAGAGCCTCTGACCGATGCCGAAGATGTGGAAATCATGCTTCTGCAGGTCCTCGAGGATGAATTTGGTGTGCGAGTAGAAGACGATACTGAAGTCGCAGTCGCGCGTGAAATTATGACAATACGCAAAGAAATTGGCGAGGGCAGCACCGCAACGGTGGATGCGCTGCAGAAAAAATGGGAGGCTAGAAAAGGAAAAGAGGTTGCGACTGGCAGTGTAAACGTCAAGGAGACCAACCAAGAGGGCGAGTGGGATAGTGTGGATGAGGAGAGTGACGAAGACGACGACGACACAGAGATGACGGATGCGCCTGCGCTCGTGCCCACAAAGCCAAAGACCAAGCCCGAGCCAGAGGTTGACGAGGATGGTTTCACGACGGTTGTTGGCAAGAAGAAGAGGTGAAAGGAGGTCTGACTAGGTTTGATTACGACGACAAAAAACCATGCGCATCATGAAAAAGGCGCTGCCTGGCGGAGGCGGGTCCGGGAGCAGTGCTCATGGCAGATGGTGTGATAAGCGTACTATGTACAACGCAGCTGCCAACCGCCATGTTGGAGAGAGAGAAGGAAAATATACTTCAGGGACTTTAAAAAGCAAACTCAAATACCAGTATCATATCTGCTATGTTGTACTGTCACATGACAGGTTGTTGCTGTTTTATGTTGATGCATGGTGGCCTTGTACCTGACCGCGCACATACGCACCCGAAAGCTAGCGCACTGGCTTGCGGAGCATCATGCATGGCCCCGCTCGTACTGCTCTGAACCCTTGATGCAGCTGACCAACGACTCATATCCCTAACCTCACCGCCTGCAAACCTTCGTACTATCGCTCCTCTTCTGGAGCATCGTAGCCATGGATTCCGCCTACGACCACATCCAGGAGGAGAGCTACCCCACCAAGCAGTCCACAGACGGAGACAGCACCCACAACGAGACGGCCAACAACTTCAACGCCGAGTTCCAGGATGCATACAAGGCCATATCAAGCAGTCCATGGGCGGCGAGGCTAGGAGGCTTCTTGGGCAACGTGAAGAAGCAGGTAAGTCGCATGAAGGGCGAGTCTCGACGACCAGCCGCTGACACCACGCGACACAGGGTGAGCAGTACTATGATAATGCGAGCAAGCAGTATGCACCCTTGACCAAGAACGCGACAGCGAGTGTCTCCAACATTATCAGCCATGCCCGAAAGATTTCCCTTCAGCCCAGCGAATCGTCGGCCTCCAAATCCGTCTCTTCCGGGCAAGATGACCCTGCAGAAAAGGCAAAGGAAGACAAGACAAAGGAAGAGATAGAAGCACACCCAGATCGCCCCGAGTCTCTAGTTGCAGATGTTGTCAAGGAGGCAGAGGGAATGTTGGCAATCTTCAGGTCTGAAGCTGCGAAGCGTCTCAAGGATGTCGAGAAGGCAGAAGATGCGGCTGACGAAGCCCTCCTCAAGTTTGGCACCAATATCCGCAACTTTCTCCGCGACGCTGTTACTATTGCGCCGCCCGAGTCTGGCTCGGAAGCTGCCAAGAACGGCGATGTTCTATTCGAGTCCAAGGACAGCAGCGGAAAGAAGGTCGTCCACGCTACGCGCTTTGATGCCCAACTCCACGTGATCCACTCGACTCTCGACTCTTTCCTCAAAGACCCCGCCAGCCCGGAGTGGGAGAAGTGGAAAGCCTCGTTCGACGCGGAAACCAAGACGGATGCTATTGCCAAGGATTTGGAGAAGCACGAAGAGTTGAGGAGTGCCATGGAGAAGTGCGTCCCAGAGAGGGTAGAATACAAGGTTTTTTGGTGCAGGTACTACTTCCTACGCCACGTCATCGAGAGCGAAGAACAAAGGAGGAGAGAGATGCTCAAGGGTATGTTATTAACGAAGATGATCTGTGCTGCAAAATAATGTAGAGAGCTAATATCAACCAGCTTCCACATCCGCTCCTGACGAAGAGATCGCATGGGACGAGGACTCCGAGGAAGAAGAGGACGATGACGAGGATGAAGATGAGGACGAGGAGGAATCTGAAGAAGACTCGGATGACGATGATGAAGATGAGGACTCAGACGACAACGCAACTGTGGCTGCCACCTCCAAACCCACAGCAACTACACCCAAGCCCGCTTCCAAGGACCTTGCCGCCTCAGTTAACACTCTCAAGCCCGCGAGCGAATCCAAAGCACAAGCTGCCCAACCGCGCCGCTCCAACGACGAGAAGAGCGTGGCTGACAGCGATGCTAGTTACGATCTTGTCAGCGGAGCAACAAGCCGCGCACCAGGAAGCCCCCAGAACGACAAGAAGAAGGCGGTTGCCGAGGAAAGCGACGAGGAGGATTGGGAGTAAATTTCATAATTTTCTTACTGTGTTGGAGGATGATGGCACGGGCGGAATATCACTATGGGATCGAGACATGGGCGTTTATTGGCGTTTCTTTAAACTGGGTTCCCTTGGAGGAACTAGTAGTTTACGGTCTCCAGCTTTTTTGACAAGAGACACGGGGCATGTGGGAATTGAATATGTATGCTCCATATTTGTTGTTGTTTTTTTTTTAGAAAAAATACGTGTATTGCGCCTTTGCCGCTCTATGCTGTGATGTTTCTATGTAATTCTATGCTGGGTCGTTGAGAATATTGGAAAGTGGTATAAAACGCCCTGTCTCGAAATGAATGCCGCATGCAACTTGGGATAATGGACTTGTTACGAATTTCCATGGAAAAGCATTGTACTTGCATCATTCAATCCACCTCGCTCTGTCATATCGAACGAACCTCGAATCCTACCAGTAACTCATTCTTACTCAACACCATCATCTATCTTTCCACAGTTCCCGGCGGCGTATCCGGCGGTGCACTACCTCTAAACGAGTTTCCTCTAGACATACCATCATGCCCATGGCGTGACGGAGCTGGAGCCCGGAAACTGGGCTGCTTGAGCGTCTTCAGTTGACCACCAGGCTGCGTCGTCGCTCGACGCAGCAGTGGACTCGGCGATGCCGTGTTTCCGTATGACATACCCGATCGACCTGTACTTGACACATCGACTGCAGAGTATGCAGCATGTGCGTTCGACACAGGAGTCGCACTGTACGTTGAAGATGAATGACCCGGTGTACCTGGGCGAGAGCGTGAATACGCAGATGAAGAGCGCCGGGCAATCGGATATCCATCGTAATCGTATGATTGGCCGGCGCCATCTTCTCTTGGGGTTGCTGGGTCGTACCCGTCGTGTAACTCATGTTCGAGGTAATCCTCGCCCCGACGCTTGATTGGGCTTTCGTCGTAGGGATCAAATCCGACTCGCATACGGGCTTCGCGGCGTACGCGCCGGCGCATTTCAGCGTCGCCGCCTGCACCTACTGTGCTGCTATCCGATAAGAAGAAGTTTAGGAATTCGTCTGGGATGGCGAGGTGGGATGACTGTTGAAATTGCTGCAGTGCAGTCAAACGAATGAGCATTTCCAAGAGCGATAATGAAGTTTTGATTGCGGGCAGGCTTGTTGGTGCAGCTTGCGTGTACTGTGGTACTGGCGCCGAGACTTTCTCCGGTGACGGGATGATTTGGTTATGCGGTGTGGACTTTGGTGAATCTGTCGGCGTGCTGGGTTGTAGATTAAGGTTTGAGAAGTGGCTGAGGAAAGAAGAAGAGTCTGAACGGTCGTTGTGGGCTGGCCGATCTGCTAGTGTGGGCGACGAGACCTCTTCTTCCAAGTCCTCTGTCTCGTCAACCTCTGAGTCGGTCAATGGGTCTTCAGTGTACACCTCAAAGGCCATCCATTCCAGATCAAGTGTGGGAGGTAGACGCCAGGGATATGTTGGTTGTTCTGGCACTTGTGGGGCTGTTGGTTCTGGGTTTGGAGTTGATTCGCGTCGCAGTTGGTCTTCGAGCTGACTTTGCTCTAGATCTGATTCATCACCGCCAACAGTGTGGGAATCATCAGATTCATAATTAGTATCATCCGTATCCCGCTCCATCATGCGCCGCGGGGGTGCTGCATTGACGTCTCTCTTGAGCAGCAAGATGGGGTTGTTGCTCTCGCCGTCAGCACCAATGTTAAGAATCTTGCCAGTATCGGCATAGAAGATTTTGGCAACTTCGTGGATGGGTATGATCTCTCTGACACCAGCTTCACGAACGCCATCATAGGGCTCCGGCTGTGGCTCGCCGTCTTCGTACTCGTGCATGCGGCCGTCGTCCAAGTCTTCGACGATGAGCAACTGATATGCAAATTCTTGCAGAATACTTTCAGATGGTATGTGACGGTGGGTTGACTCGTCAGCCCGGCTACTATCTTGTCCAAAAGGTGTAGGGTAGTCGTAGACGTTGTCCAGCGGCACCCTCATGAGCGTGACACGGGCCTTGTGAATGACTTCTTTCCAAGTCGTCTCACGTAAATCTTCTTCGTGAGGTCGGTTTGCATGACCAGAGAACAGCATGTACATAGATAGGGTAAACGTTGGTCCAATTTGCTGGGCTCTAGGCTTGTTTGCACAGTACTGCATGTCACCAGAGGTAAGGAAGGTGCTTGCTTGCAATAGCCTTGATGGCGACACTGTAGCCGGTAGCGTGGTGGAGAGGTTGACACCAGATGTGGTGATGGCAAGGTTGATTAGCGGCACTGCGTCCTCGATGCGCTCCAATAGTCGCTTCATGTCTCCGATAATCACCTTGAGTTCGATGATGTTTTGATCGCGTGACTTTGCTCTCGAGCTTCCTCTCCTGGTGAGCTGCTCCTCGGCTACGGCCTTCTCAACCCGATTGCCTAGTGTCTGGATTTCCCACCGCAGCGACTTGGTCAAGCCAACGGCGGATTCTAGTGATGTGTTGCCACGCGCTGCAATCAATTCGATCATGTCGATGGCAGGGGATATGATATTGATTTTAGAATCCAACCTCATTTGTAGAGCAGCAAGCTCCTGCTTCTCCTGGCCGTCGACAGTCTTCATCAGACGGCCGCACTGCTTGAGCGCATAGTGGCTGGTGATTGCTATGCCGCTTCTGATGGCATAGCTCATAGCCTGCTGGGTGACCTGGCATATTGTCAGTTTGCTGACAGCGAGAGGGAACGAATATGCAGCTCTACGGTCTTCTGTAGGCGTATGAAGAGTCAGAAAATGGTCATACCTTTGAGAGTAGGACATCCATCTTGACCAATAAAGATGAGCGTCGCCTGGAGGATTACTATGCGGGTGCGGCGAACAAACAAGTCAAGAGCAGCAATGAGATCATGGGACCGGATGAACGCGCAGGCTGCGAGGAGAAGGGGCGAAAAGTATGACGAAATGCTAGAAGGATATGGAAAAGGGCTGGGCCATGGCTTATTATTTGTGAGTGGCTTTGTTTGTTGCTGGCTGCGATGCCAGTCGCAGCGAGGGCGCCCTGGCCAATGTTAGGCAGCGAGAGCAGCTCAAGCCTGAGTCAGCCCCACTGCGCCACTGCGAACAACCCCGCCAAATCCTTGCGTGGGCATCAACGACACGGCAACATTTTCGCTTCTCGCCGACGACACTCGATCGCCAGCCTATTTAGCCCTCACATCGCTCCTGGGCTGCCTAGACACCTATACGGCCTCTCTGCGCATTCTCACACGCCCACCATCCCAGGCCATTAGCGCATTCCCCGCCCCAACTCAGTCCTCACCTCTTAAAGAAAAAAAGTGCCATCACCATGGCGGACAACTGGGAGCAAGAGGAGGAGCGCCTCTCGCAGCAGGCGCAGGGCATGAATCTCAACAATGCGCCCACCTTCACCCCCGGAGCGCAGTCGTTCCAGCCCGGCGCGAGCTCCTTCGTGCCTGGCCAGGCCTATGGAGGCTACCAGGGCGGCTACAATCAGTACGGTCAGCAATATGGAGGATACAACCAGTACGCAAACCAGGGTCAGTACTACCAGCAGCAACAAGGATACCCTCAATATGGCCAACAATATGGCCAGCAGCAGGGCTATCCCAACTATGGCCAGTACCAGGGCCAGCAGAACTTCCAGCCCCAGCAGCAGCAGCAGCAACAAAGCCAAGGCCAGGCTCCTGTGCGGATAGCGAAGCGGGGAGACACAGACGTTGCCGGCTCAGCGGGCGCCGCCCCCGCTGCTGAAGCCAAAAAGGAGGCGCCCAAGGCCAAGGTCCTGTCCATTGGCGGCGACAGTGCACCCAAGGCCAAGGTTCTCTCGATCGGTGGCGACACTACTACTCCAAAGGTTGAAAAGGCAGGCGGAACCAAAGTCCTTAGCCTCGGAACACCAGGGGCACCATCCGCTGCCAAGGAAAAGGCCGACAAGGAGAAGGGAACCATTGATGCTGGAACCAAGGTGACTGCTGCAAAGGCCATTGAAAAGACTGGAGAACCGACCCCAGCTTCAGCAGGCTCTGGCCGTACTTCACCAACCCCCTCGTCAGGTCGCAACAGCCCAACTCCCAAAGAGAAGGCCCCTGAAAGGCCCATGGCCAAGCAACCAGACATTGAGAACGAAATTGCCGACATTGACGAGGCGACTCTCGCCGAAATCTATGGCAAGGAACATGTCAACATCATCTTCTTGGGTCACGTTGACGCAGGAAAGTCTACCTTGGGTGGCAGTATCCTCATTTCCACTGGCATGGTTGATGAGCGAACCCTTGACAAGTACAAGAAGGAGGCAAAGGATGCTGGTCGAGAAACATGGTACATTTCATGGGCACTCGATTTGAACAAGGAGGAGCGTGCGCAGGGTAAGACTATCGAGGTCGGTCGAGGTTTCTTCGAGACGGAGAAGCGACGATACTCGATTCTCGATGCCCCAGGCCACAAGACCTACGTTCCCAACATGATCAGTGGTGCTTCACAGGCAGACGTCGGTATTCTTGTCATCTCTGCTCGAAAGGGAGAGTACGAGACTGGATTCGAAAAGGGTGGGCAAACCCGAGAGCACGCCATGTTGGCCAAGACGCAGGGTGTGAACAAGATTCTCATCGTCGTAAACAAGATGGACGATCCTACTGTCGAATGGTCAGAGGACCGATTCAAGGAATGCACAACCAAGGTTGTAGCCTTTTTGAAGGGTCTCGGATACAACCCCAAGACTGACATTAGCATGATGCCTGTCAGCGCTCAAACTTTCACTGGAATCAAGACCCGTGTCCCCAAGGTGAGATGAATAGAGAACTAGGTTAGCGGCTGCGCTGACGATCTTACTCATAGGATCTTGCACCCTGGTACGATGGACCATCTCTTCTTGAGTACCTAGATAACATGCAGGCCCTTGAGCGCAAGCTCAATGCTCCCTTCATGATGCCCATCGCGGCAAAGTATAAGGATATGGGCACCATGATCGAAGGCAAGATCGAATCTGGTATCATCAAGAAGGAGAACAAGTAAGTTGTTTGTACGAGGTCTGCCTGAAACACACTGACAATTGCAAGATACCTCATGATGCCCAACCGACAAACCATTCACATCTCCGCCCTGTTCGGTGAGCAGGAAGACGAAATTCCTGGCGCGGCTTGCGGCGACCAAATTCGTGTGCGAATCCGAGGTGTGGAAGAAGAAGATATCTTGCCCGTAAGTAAATTTTGTGACTACATTACTGAGCTGGATACTGATTATGCAACTATATAGGGTTACGTGCTGTGCTCGCCTAAGCGACCCGTTCACTGCGTTTCCCAGTTTGAGGCTCAAGTCGTACTTTTGGACATCAAGTCTATCGTGACTGCTGGTTTCAACTGCGTTCTTCACGTCCACGCAGCACAAGAAGAAGTCACCATTAGCGCACTACTGCACAAGCTTGAGAAGGGTACCGGAAGACGATCAAAGAAAGCACCTGGATTTGCGACAAAGGGCATGAGCATCATTGCACGATTGCAGATTACCGGTACGGCCGGAAGCATTTGTGTTGAACGTTTCGAAGACTATCCTCAGCTTGGTCGTTTCACTCTCCGTGACCAGGGTCAAACGATTGCCATCGGAAAGATCACCAAGCTCATCACAGATCCCGAAGCTTAAGTTATTCGACAGTGTCATATAGAGGAAGAAGGGACGGCAAGGTTGTGATATGGGCGACGGGACTACTCTTGGTTCTGGTAACCAGCTGGATGGCGTTATGGATGCGAGGAAAAGATAAACCTATCATCTAAAAGAATATGATTAAGCGTATTTTTCGACTGCTTCCTGCTATAATTGCACATTGAAGCCCTCATCTTGGAAATGACGCATGCGAACTCAGGTTGGGCATATCTGGCCGTTTCGGCCCTATTCATGTCACAGAAAGAGACAAGCCTTTTAGTGCTACAATCTACGAGAAACCTTAAATGACTTTCCAAGTCGAGTAATTTCTTACGCCGCTAGCCATGGCTTGGACGTTGAGATAGGAGCAATTGTAAGTTCACCGATTCGCACATTGCAGGTGACGTCATGTTTGGGCATAGCGAGGCTGCGGCTGTCTGACCATCGGCATAACTGGAGACCGACGACGATGCAGCTGATCGGAGTGGCAGCTTATGTCATCCACCTCCGCGGCCAAACGTCTTTCCCGCACTTAAAGCCTAACCTCATATTGTTCACACACCGGTTCCCTATGACATAGCGCACGTCGCGCCCTCCCTGCATCACGGCCCGCAACGATGCAGGGCTTCAACATGGGGCGGTACTACCCGCCTGATGCCTCCAACCCGCCGAGCTTCAACAACAACTCGCATCCCCTCGGCAAACGCGCAAACAAGATCTCCCAAGGCATCCTTACTGTTCGCTTCGAGCTTCCCTTTGCCGTGTGGTGTGACCACTGCACTCCTTCAGCCATCATCGGTCAAGGCGTACGTTTCAATGCCGAAAAGAAAAAGATAGGCAACTATTACAGCACACCAATATGGAGTTTTCGCATGAAGCACAGTGCTTGCGGTGGATGGTGGGAGATTCAGACCGATCCAAAGAATAGCGAGTACAAAGTCGTTGAAGGAGCGCAGCGGCGAGACTACGGACCGGGAGACAAAGGACCAGAAGCTGAGGGAGAGCTCAAATTCTTAACCGATGAAGAACGTCAGAGACGGAGGGAAGATGCTTTTGCGAGCCTCGAGGGGAAGCTAGAAGATAAAAACGCGGAAAAGAAACACAAAGAAAGGGTAGAGGAACTCTACGATCAAAGTGAAGTCTGGCGGGACCCATACGATGTGAACGCACGACTCAGGAGAGATTTCCGCGCGAAGAGAAAGGTCTGGAAGAAGGAAGAGATGCAAAAAGAGGGTATACAGGCAAAGTTTAGTTTAGGACTAGATATTGCGGACGAAACAGAGGCAGACCGGATGCGTGCCGGCTTGATCGACTTTGGCGCAAGCGCTTCGGGCGCCCAAGAACTCGAGCAACAGTCGTGGAAACCAATTTTTGAGGAAAAAGACATTAGCAAGGCTGTTGAGCCTACTTCAAAGACGAGAAAGCTAAAGGCAGAGCTGGCAGCAGAAAAAAGCCGACAAGGGTTGCAACAAACGCTTATTGGCAATACGCGAGCAGCAATTGACCCTTTTCTATCAAAAGACAGCGGACCGGCGTCGAGAATCAACCTGGGTATCTTGAAGAGGAAGCGAGACGCCCCAGCCGAAGAAGAAGTCTCTACAGTGTCGCCAGTGGAAACTGGTGATGCGACTCTAACCAAGAAACCTGCTTTGCTATCAACACTAGTAGGCTATGACTCGGACTGAATTACATGGCGCCACAACAAAGAGTTCGAAAATAGCCGTGGAACTAGAGTTCAACCTTCTCGTACTATACATTTTCTGGAGTTTGGGTAACTGGCATGTGATACCCCACTTTCCATATCTAAGATGGTGTTGTTATTAATAACTATACTTTGATTTGCAGGAGGCATTCTCTTCATACTTGTAGTTACGACGAGCTTCGGGAGTTCATTACGACTTCCTTACATTTTTGCGTACAATATTGTGTATCGATGCTTTAGCGGAATAGATATAATGAATAATAGGCCAGCTTTTCTGTAGCATGTACTGAAATTTTGATAGTAATGCATTCTGTTGTATGGCACAAAAGATTCCAATATCGCATGTTTATTGTTTTTCTTTCTTCTTCAGCCTCTCCAGCAAGTGCAAAAAAGGGAATAGAAAGTAGTTACGTATCTTCTTCCCGTGCGGTGGTGCCAAGCAAGGTTTAGGTTATCGGTAAAATCACATGAGCACTCTTTCATTTTGAGCCAAGTTCGTAAACAATCAGTTTTTACGAATATGTTGAAATTTGTTTGAATATCCTGGCACATACGGCCATAGATTCAAGGGATTTAGGCATCCCGTCCGATCTGCCCTATACAAGCTTGAAATCGGCGGATTAGTAGTCAGGTGGGTGACCACTGGCGAATCCCCGCTGTCGTATGTTTTTGCAGAAAATATGACTTTTTTTGCCCAAGTTGCTGCGCAAGTCACGTGCGCACCACCTCATCAAAAAAGTAGCAGTGCTTAGCGCGGGCAGTACTCAGGTCCATACTGAGTAGGCGCTAAGTACTGTCACTTCTTTGTTGACGAGGGGTGTGCGCAAGGTCTTGGTACATGAACGCTGAAGTTACTTGAAGAGTTCTTAATCCGTTGTTCTGAAAACATAAGACATGTGTTCATGATTGTAAGTATCGGAGCTACTAGTTCATTAATGTGCACAGAAAAAGGTCCATGGAAGGCCGACAGTTGGCAAGGGGGAAATGACGGGCACAATCAGGATTGGGCGGGTTGAATAACGGGCTTGGCAGCACAACGGGAAAAAGGGTCTCTATGACGTAACGAAGTGGACCTGCATGCATCGCAAATCCGGGGATCATCTCCACCTGCCTCTAGCCCCCAAGCTCCCATAGCCCCTAATCTTCACAAGACAATTCTTGGTGCACCCTTTTGCTTGTTCCTTTTCCTTTTGTTTGTCACGCGTTGCGTATTTCTTTTTTTCTCCCGCAGTTGTGACTCGACGTCTTCCTGGAAACGTCTTCCTGGCCTGTCCCGCCAGTTCCGCACCCCTGAATCAAACCCGCGATGCCTGTGAATACGATTTCTGTGGGCGCTGCTGTTACGCCCACTATTATCCAGACATATCTCTCACATTATCTCAACCGACGGCCCCTTTCGCAGAAGCCTACAGCGCACATATCCTACCACGAAGGCCTCGAGCTCATTCGCCGTTTCCTCCATTATGCCTCACTACATACTGTCGATGAATTGCAGGCGTTCACCTCGCAGTGGGTCCCGGTCCCACGCTGGGTACATGTAAATGAGGTGGAAATCTCAAGCCGTCTGTTACAGCGCTCTGCCGAGCTCGTTTCCGCGCAATTGGGCCCCAAGGGCATTAGGGCCGTCGGAGGAGAACAATGGTGGCAGTGGCGGCGCGAGGGAACCACACTAAAGGCAGAATGGATTGAGATGCGTAAGGACTATGAGGCGAGAAAGCAATTAGCAATTCACAAGGGCGACCGCATCATGCTCTACGTCCATGGCGGCGCCTACTTCTTTGGCAGTGTAGATGAGCACCGCTATCAAATGCAAAGACATGCGCGCAAACTCAAAGCTAGGGTTTTGGCTCCCAAATACAGACTTGCGCCACAATTTCCGTTTCCATGCGGTCTGCATGATTGTAGGTAACTAACCGGCCATCTGTGCTCCATGTTAACAGTCGTAGGTTTGGCCGTATACCTCTACCTCCTCGAAGAGAAGCATGATCCGACTACCATTATTCTTGCAGGTGACTCCGCGGGCGGAGGGATGGTCTTGAGCATGCTGGTAACGCTTCGCGACCAAGGCATACCTTTACCCGCGGGAGCGATCCTGATTAGCCCTTGGGTGGATCTGACGCATAGCTTCCCAAGTCTAGGTGGCGATGGCAAGATGGACTATATCCCACCTCACGGGTTCTTACACAAACCCAGCATCAGTTGGCGTAGGTTGTCTTCTTCGGCTATATACAACTAGCAGCTGACTCTGTCCTAGCACCTCCAAATGCAGACGACATGCTTGAAATCGAAACATCGGCAAAAGGAGGAAGCGAGAAGGACGACGAGACAAAGAAGGCGAAAGGCCGCGAAGAAACCAAAGAGCAAAAAGCAGACCGCGTACGCGGATTTTCCGTCACCTCCAACGATCGTCCTGTCTTCGAAGATGGCTCAAAGCCTTCTGGTACGGGCCATGACGCCGATGCCTGGATCTCGCCCGACGGTAAATACAGCGTAGGGCCAAAGAGTCAGCTTTCGGTGCAACTCGAAGACGTGCGAGTCGAGATCAAGGATCAGATCCAGTTGTACACTCCCAACCACATGCTGACACACCCTCTGGTTTCACCAGCTTTACAGCCAACACTCGGGGGCTTGCCGCCTTTATTGATTCAGACAGGAGGTGGTGAGTTGCTTAGAGACGAGCAAATCTACCTTGCCCACAAAGCTGCACAACCACTTGCCTATATACCACCGCCATCCAACAACCAAACTGCCGAGGAGATCCAGGCTCAGGTAGCCAACTACAAGCCAACCAATGTCCAGCTCCAGGTCTGGGATGACTTGTGCCATGTGTGCCCTACTCTCAGCTTTACACGGCCAGCCAAACACATGTACCGTAGCATTGCTCAGTTTGGTGCCTGGGCACTTGCGTGTGCTCAAAAGAAGTCCATTGACATACTCGACGACGACGCGATTTCCCATCTGAGCAGTGATTCGAGTTCTTCATCAGAATCCGAAAGAGCTGGCCCCAATGTTCCATTCAATGGTGCAAACACATCGAATACGAATTCTCCACAAAATGATTCGACAACTGAAAAGAAGGGACAGGCGGAACCCCGCGTCGGCAGAGCTGGTGACCCGATTCCGCCTTTCGAAAATCATATGATTCGTCAACGCGTCGACCGACATGGGCGAATCTATCCACTCGCCGCCAAGGAAGACCTCCCTGCTCTCAATATTCCTAGCATTGATGTTGGCGTGCCAAAAACGGGCCCTGTGAGCAAGTGGATGAAGGCACAGTCGCAATGGAACTCGAAGTTTGCAAAGCAAAAGATCAAGATCCAGAATCAGAGGATTGAGGACATGCGAAGAGGTTTCGAGGGCTTTGATGGAGAAATGCCACCCCCTACAGCCCTCGCTGGAAGACGGGTCAAGGGTATGAAGAATGAAAAGGCTAAGAAGAAGAGCTGGGGTATGTCGATGTGGTCTATCTGGGGCAGTTCCCATGATCAAGCTACCGTAAGTCTGCGTATCATTGAAGGGCGTGATCTGTACCTCTAGCTGACGGATACAGATTGTACGAGAAGGAAAGGCAGAGCAGAGTGTTACCGAGCCAACAAACACTGTGGAAGCTCCACAGCCTTCAGATACAGATGGTGCAACGGAAAGCAAGTCCAAGCGAAGTCGTACAACTGGACTGTCTATGCCGAATTTCAAACGCGCGAGGTCACGCTCTCGCGTTTCTGCTGTTACCGATCGAGGCCAGGCTGATATGGCTATGGACGATCTGTCCCAGATGGACCTACCAAAACCTGGGCTTGCCGACGCAACAAGACTGGCACCTGAGCGTGCTGCTTCGGGCTTACCATCGCTCACTGTTGAACAAGACAATCATACCTCCACGCCGAATGTCATAGCCTCAGATAATCCTGCATTACCCAGTACCATCATTCCCAGTACCGATACCCTGACAACACGTCCTACAGCAGGTGGCATCGCGTATCCATTCCGTCTCAAGGTTGATGGAGCAGAAGGAAGGGATGTCAACGCTAGCACGGTTACACTTGCCAGTGTAAACATTACTACACCCCCGGCTGTCGATTCAAACGAGTTTGACAAACAGCTTGGGAATCCTACGTCGATTTCTGAGACCATCAATGATCAAGTGCAGAAGGAGCAAGGAAAAGAAAGTAAGCACAGTTCAAGCACCGGAAAAGGGGCGGGACTATTTAGCGATGGAGTTGAAGAACCAGAGTCCGACGAGGAGCAGAAGGTGGAGCGCCCGCCTGTAGAGAGATTTGAGACCGCAAAAGAAGACCTGAGTATTCTTGCTGCAGGCGATGCGAAGTCGTAATGGCAGGTAGTAAACGGAGTTGGTTGGAGTGAAAAGGTTAAGAGTGTGACATGTAGATACCCCATCGCGAGATATTCATAATACTGATACATAGGACAATACTGCTGTTCAACTTTCTTTACTACTAGAGTGTATTTTTAAAATTCTGAAAGCTTCTGGTTGTCTTTTAGACTTTCTGCTCCGCCATCCACTTTTCCGCCTCTTCCTTGTACTCTGGGCGCCATCTCGTCAACGGCGGCCGTCCGCCGATAATATCGCCAACACTCCATAGCATACGTTTCTTGTCCGTCTCTTCAGTGACTTGGCCATCGGGGCAAATGATATAGAACTTGTCATCTTTCATCTTCTCAAGCATGTACTCCGCCACTTGATCCGCAGACCACGCACCCTTTGGCGTCTCTGTGTCGCTGCCAGGCACTTTTCCAGCCTACAACCAAATAATTAGTAAACGCATCCAAATAAAATCCCTCCGCTCACACATGAAAATTCAACGCAAAACTTACCAACCCCGTGAATGTCCACCCAGGGACCAACAAATGTACCCCAACATTCGTATCCTTGAGATCAAAACTCAGATGCTCAGCCAGCGTCTTTACTGCCGCTTTACTAGCATTGTACGCCGCGTTTCCGGGCGGATTCGTAATCCCCTGTTTACTCCCCGTAATCACAATCGCCTTCTTCCCCCCTTCCTTCTCTTTCTCCAACATCACCGGCACAAACGCATTGAGCCCATTCACCACGCCTCCCAGATTCGTCCCGAGAATACTATCAAAGTAATCAGCGTCGCCCCACGTTCCCTTTCCCCCAATACCAGCGTTCAGCATAAGGAAATCGATGTCTGTGCCGATGTGTTGTTTGAGAGTGGCCCAGTCGGAGCGGGAGGTTACGTCTGCTTTTATGGAAGTTAGGTTTCCCGAGAGGGATTTGGTGGCCTGGTCGAGCAAGGTTTGGTTGGTGTCGGTTAGAGGTGCCGGACGGGCCAACGCCGCGGACGGGCCAACGCCGGATTTCTCCCCAACAGTACTATCACAAACTTGAAGCTGTAGAGCTCTACATAAAAGCTATTATCGCGAGAAACTCTAGTATAGTAATCTCGTAGTATTGTTTATTTGATCTATCTACTGATATTTGATTGGCAGCTTGATGGGGCGGCCTGAACGCGAGCGTGGTGATGGTGGTGCAGCTGATCGATTAGCTCGCTGCGCACCACCACTACTACTGCCAACGATAATATTCTTTGATGCTAGCTCAGTAGAGCGCTTGAAGGTAGGCTTCTTTCCCCTTTGTGAGATTTTGATAGCTTTCTGAAGTCGTTTGTGGGCGGCTTGGCGGGCTATCCGGTGGGCAGCTGCTTCAGCTTTCTGCCTCTCACGATCTAGTTTTGCCTGTGCCCGCGCCCGCCGTCGCGCATCTAGTTCTTGAGCTTTGAGTAGCTTTCTCTCCTCTCTAGCT
>NW_006911901.1:1578615-1661766 GCF_000338995.1 Bipolaris sorokiniana ND90Pr | reverse complement strand
ATGAACAAAGCGATCAACCCAGTGATATCCGAGCTGCTTCTGAGCTAGCTGCGACGCGATATTTCGAATGATACTCCGTGTGGGTGCTAGGCCTCGCTTAGTGAGTCTATCGATATAGTCGATAAGCTCAGCTTCATGTTGTGGGTGGACTGCCTGCTGGTTTTGTGCAGCTGCTTGTCTGGAGCGAGAAATACCTCGGTGGCGGCGGCTCAGCGTTCCTAGGTCAACACCATATTTTTTTACAATTTAAGAATACACAAGTTTTTCATTAGGCTTCAAAGCGTTAATAGCAGCAAGCGCAGCGTCAATTGATTGCATTGTGGTCACGTTATGGGTGGTTGAAGTGGATGGAATAATTGGTGTTGGAGGACGTAATCCGGCGTTGGCCCGTCCGCGGCGTTGGCCCGTCCGGCACCTCTATGGTGACGCGCATCGAGTGCGAGAGACAGAGGCGCGCGACGGCGTAGCCGATGCCGGAGGCGCCGCCGGTTATGAGGGCGTGGGCGGAGGGGCGGAAGACGGACATTTTTCTTTGAAGGAGATTGGGACTTCTGGGAAGGAATTGAGGGGAGTGATATAAGGAATTGGTATGTGTAGGTAGCGGTGTATTGGGAGGGGTGACGGACGTACTTTAGGTCGGGGTTAAGTTATCTCCGTTGGAAATGACATTATGGTATCCGCAAGAACGCTGCTTGTGGAATGAATAGTTGCGGGGTACTGACATGTATGTTTCGGTCCTACTTAGTATGCAAGTCCAGGTATATGTCTTGGTCCTAACTACATATATTAGTTACTCTTGCCTTGTCACTCTTGCCTTGCTGTGACCAATCTTGCGTGTTATTGATAGCAGAAATGGTTGATTAACACTTCCCTTCTTTCTGTATATCTTACAATCAATATATGCCATGCATCACTTCTTTTCTCTTATGAAAATGTTACCTTGCTTTAGGATTATATTGCATTTCTATCTTTAACAAGAACGGCCTTTCCAAGCACATAATTGCTATTTACCCTTATGTTAGCCACTGGGTTCTTATAGTCCACTACACTATCCTTAATTAAGTAAAGTATATTAGAAGAGTGATTTTACGGGTTCATTTATATACAAGTGTATATATGCGCATAGTATGTAAGAGTTAAACTCAATAGTTGAGTAAAAACTTCTTGTAGCTGCTGCGAAAGGTTAAAGATTGTCACGTAAGGTCCAAACCACCTCGAACAATCATCCTTATTTTCTTGCAACGAAAAAGTCTTTTTTTCTCTATATTTCCTGCAATAGAGATGAAAGTAAGCTCTCGAAGAGAATGGATAAGCTCATAATAAGCCGTTGTTACTGAGGGTGTATCCAAGATTGTGCTGTAGACGACTTGCCCTTGGGGTACAATTCGGTCTAAACATGCAAAATATCGCTTTTGAAAGCTAATAAGACCCCGCTAAGAATATTGTACTTGAACGATGCCCTCTAAATTTCCTACGACTACAGAAGAAATTCGTCCATACGGAAGTATGGCAAAGGTGAAGAATTCGCAGAGGAAATCTGGAACTTATCAACATTATTGTTTCTTAAATTGGCGTTTTTTTATGGCATAACTCACCTCACAATCCATTTCCTACTATGAACATATTTGAATTTTCACGTAAATAGGGACTGGTACGGTCACTGCTTACCTCTAGAGTTTCGATTTCCAGAAGATTTACCCATGATGAGAGCCGACCTTGCCAGGGCTGTTATACGATATCAGCATTTAGTTACGCACAAAAATGCGTAAATAGTAGTATCCCTACACATTTGCTACATGTAGTAAGCTGCAATGGTATCCGTTTTGCAAGTCTTCATCTCTATCACGCTGAAATTCACACTGTGAAAATTTTTATGTCAAGTTTTTCATAGTTGTAAAGAATTAGGCCGACTTTCCTCGCCAGGACGCCTAGGTAATGTGTTAAAATTGGCTTACGCAGCGCCGCGCTGTCAAAAATTAGTTTCGCCGAAAACATAGCAGAGGAAGAGGGATCTTCAAGTGTTGGGAGATGCCCTATGTAACGCAGAAGATCCTTATCAACATTGCCTAATTACCAATCCGTTGCATCTTCCTTTTTCGTCCGAGTCATCGCAATACCGCAATTATACTTTTCTACGCTTCTTATCTCCATGATTGTCCTACTCGTAGGCTCTACTGCGACTCAGATATCACCTCAGTCGAGTTACTATTATACGTACCAGAACATGCGTACGTGCCCGAACGGTGTGGAGAAGAGTTGCATAGCAACATGTGATTGGGATACACTTGCTGCTTGCTGTGTATATATCTCATATATGGAGAACTTGAATCATGCTAACATGTACACGTAGATTATTGCTTGTTAATGGAAAAAATGGAGCTGGCTAGAGTCTTACACGAAGCTGAGGTAAGATCAACTTCTGAGTGCGTCGAGATACGAGAGCATTTGAACGTCGTGCATACGATGCTCCAATCAGTTGTTGGTTGCAATAGTATTAGAAGCAAATAACGCCGAGCCCAAAGCAAAAAATACTAGTAACATGCATCGCTGCCAAGACGTCCAAAAACCTGACATGCATTTCAGACCCCTGCATAGCCCTGGACACAGATACTTCCTTTGCGTTCGATTCCATCATTATCCTAAGAGATGAACATATCTGCTTGGATAATAGACTGAACTTGAGTAATCTATATAAACAATTTGTGTACAGGAGCGTTTCTTGTTTACTATCAACGAATTCAACCAAACATCTCATCTACCTCCCTTCAGTTCCCCGTTGCAACCATGAAGCTACTCTCCACTGTTTTTCTGACTGTCACCCTCCTGTCGCCGTTTGCTGTAGCACAAGTTACTGTGTCAGTTGTTTGCGAGTAAACAGGATCCCTTGTAAACAAAATGTATTGTCCATATGCTAGAAAGGATACCTCCTGCATCACATTCTGCACTCAAGATCAAGTAAAGAATAAAGCCATAGTCTCCTGTGTATGTATTTCTCCTTAAAAAATATGTCGTCAGGCTAACTTCGGTGGCAGACTGCTCCCTGTTGATTCAACCACTCTTGCATTAGGATCCCATAGAGTCAACAAGGAGAATTCTCAACAAAGTGGAACAACAGGTTGGGAGATATTGGTTAATGAGTTGAATACTCACAGTTCATCCGCTATTCAACTCATCAGGGCTAGCTCCAATAATAATCACTTTTCCGGCTTCTCTGCCGTAATGTCATATGCACCGTCTGCACTTCTCACACTGCCATCTCCTCTTTATTATGCAGTAACCTACTCTACAACCCAGCCTCCAAATTTAGAAACTGCCAACAATGCCCACTCAAACATTGAAACATATGAAACTATTGACCCGTTGAAAAGGACGAAACTCATCTGTCTCCCTCCTTCCCATACTTAGCCTAGCAGCAAACAACAACGAAAGAAAAAACTTAAGTGCTAACCCACCTCATACCAACCTATAATTCCTACCCCACTAAACAAAACTAAAACAAATTCTCCAAAGATAACCCTAATCTCACTACCCACCAACCCACCAACCACCTCTCTCCACCACACCTATCTTAACACACCCCTCCCCACTTCACTCCACCCAAAACCCACCTGTTGCTCTTCTATAACCGAACAGCCCCTCAACATCCCTCATCCCATAGATACAATAGATACTAAACATGTGAAGTGGATTCAACTCAAGGTAAGTCAAACGAGGTGTAGCACGGGGGCGTCCAACCGGCGCTCGTGGTTGATCAGCACAGGTCATACAGGATAGAAAAGCTCCACTTAGTATGTAAACATATTGTTTAGTTAGTTAGTAAGTAGTGTGATTTACTGTAAAAAAGCACACTCAGAGGCGATTAGGCTAGGAAACAGGTTTTTCAAATTTCATGATTTGTATGAGGAGGAAAAAAAAGGTTAGGTTCTACCTGGCTGTCATGCAGGTGCGAGCGGGGACAGGGTGCGGTCCGTCTGGCACGCGAAATACGGAGGTATACTATGAAGCTGAGGCCTTGTGTGTAGTAGGTACTATACAATTACCAAAAGATATCCTGCCTCGAAGAAAAATCAAACATAGCAAAGATACTCGCATTCACTGTGCCAGTCAGGCAGACAATACCGAGTGGGTCCAAAGAGGAAAATAATTCCCTCCTTGTTTTACTCTTCTCTCCTCAATCTAACTAGGGGTCTCACCCCTCCACTAAATTCTCGCCTATCGACATGCCGCATGCCGGTGTGGCTTCCGCTAGGAGCAGCAGCAGCAGCCTACCGAATTGGAGTAAACAAACTAAGAGTCGGGGTAAGGAAGAAAAAGGCGATGCTTGGGTTCGTCGGTTGAGGCTTATTTAGTTGCCATTTAGGTTTGGCATGGAGCGATTCATGACATGTCGGCAGATGTATCAGACCAATGATAGTAGAGTTTCTCTGCCGGCCAATCATGCGATATTCTTCGTTAATGTTCCGATAGAAGGCCATGGGCGGCTATTGTGTTTACCGCGGACCAGAGCTGCAGCTAGGCAACAGAGTTTACAGATGCCCAAGGCTAACGTGTAGCAACTGACCAGCGAACCACGGCACATGATGTGAGCTAAATTTGATGGTTTCTTTGGGTTCATCTATCAGGAGTAAATAAGCTCGATGCTAGAGTACGCTACAAAGGTATCTGCAGACAAAAATGGTAAGGAAAAAGTAGTACAGGAGACGGGAGAGGT
Organism: Bipolaris sorokiniana ND90Pr; assembly: GCF_000338995.1. Lineage (NCBI taxonomy): Eukaryota > Fungi > Ascomycota > Dothideomycetes > Pleosporales > Pleosporaceae > Bipolaris > Bipolaris sorokiniana. The sequence goes on along the minus strand of NW_006911901.1, from coordinate 1,657,055 downwards.
ATAGGCGTATGTACAGACGGCACGAATCTCTTCATGCGCAAGCGACAAACATTGCAGTAGCTGCTTCAGAAAGCCATGACAATTTGCAAAAATTTCAGACATCATCTTCACCGATGAACAAATGGACTAGATGTACGATTTATCCACGCCATCTTCTACACGGTCTCGACATAGTTACTTTCAGAAGTCAGCAAAAGTACGAGGCTGTAGCGAGCAAAGTCAAGACGTACCTTGGGAAGATGCCTTCCCTACTTCCTATGCGACCTGTCCACCAATCGGTTTCATTGTCAGTGCGCTTGATAATAGTGATGACTTCGCCCTTCTTGAAGCCGAGATCGCCCGGTTGATCAGCATCAAAGGTGAATTTTGCTATGGCTTGGTCGGACTGCAAGCTCGCCTTCTTCTGTCCAGTGGTCTGGCCAAAGACCGGCTTCGGGGCAGAGGGCCGTCCAGGCTTGCGATCACTGTACGAATAGTAGTCATCGCCAAACGTCGAGGCGCGGTTCCGTGAGTCGATACGATCAAAGGTCTCGGTAGGGTTTGCACGGGTGGAATATGATCGGTTGAGACCGCTAGGTGCGGATGATGGCTGTCGGTCGTAGACATCGTCTGCCCAAGAAGAGGTTTGCTGGTGGTCCCTGTACTGGTAGTCGTCGTGGTGTGAGCCCATTGAGCCCGTGCGATCTCGTCGTACACCTTCACCCATGGCAGAGCCGCGGCGGCCCTGCCAAACCACATTATCGTGCGCATCATCATAAACAGGAATATCGTTGTACATGGCATCATTGGTGACATTCTGCGCTCCTCCTACACCGGAAAATACCCTGGAGTTGAGAACGCGCAAGAGCGGCTCAGCAGCTGGTGGCGGAGGGACTTGCCCGCTCAGGATTTCCCTGGCAGTCCATCGGCGTCCGTAAAGCTTCTCATTGGCGTCTCTGCGTTCGATTATACCACTACCCTCAAGACTAACTCCCGCAAACAAGCCTTTTGTCTTGCTATAGCTGAAAATGCCTGCCACGCCCTTCAAGCTGGCTGCGCCGGCAGCTTCGGCATTGCGACCAACCGGTCCCGCGGCAATGGAGACGTTGCCTCCCAGTGTCAGCGAACCGGCCTGAGCAAATGTTCGCACGGCGGAGGCATCGTTGAGGATAAAGACGAAGTCAGTGAGCTCAAAGCCGATCTGCCCGCCAAAGCCGCCTCCAATAGTACCGATAGCTGTAGGCGCCGACCATGATCCGTCGGCGAGACGTGCGACGACGACGCCGGAACCAAATCGCGCAGTGCCGAGAAAGCCAGCCTTGAAGACAGTGAGGATGGCGAGGCCCTACAGAGCACGTTCAGTCAGTACAAGGTGTCATGCAGCCCAAGCGCCCAAGCGGATCGCATGGCGCAGGGGAAACTAGTAGAATACTTTACCTTTGCGTTTGCAAGCACGTTTGGCGGGATGATCTTGTCGGGCCCAAAAGCCTGCCGCGGGTCGACAAAGGAGGCCAGGATCTTTCCCGTCTTGCGACATTCGCCTGGAGAGAAGATTGTATCAGCGACGTCACTAGCCGAAACAGCAACAGAACCCATGACTTACTGGCCATGGATGACGGCAGCGGGTTGTTGAGACTAAAGCCCATGGCGGCTGTAGTGTGCTCTCTGTGGAGCGGCAGGTAGAAAAAAAGGCGCTGCTAGGGGTGGATGTAGGGTGTGTGTGGAAGAGTGAAAGAGAGCGTGCAGTGCATGCGGTGCTGGAGCGGGCGGCAGGAACATGGCGGGTCAGCGCGGGGGACCATGTCATAGTGTGGCTGAGTCGCCCTCGTCCGATCCGACATCCGACGCGTCTTCTGCCTTTGCTTGGCCTGCATCCTCTTCGCCCAATCCATACTACCCACCCAACCACCTGAACACTGCACACAACCAAAGGCCGCATGTTTGCATACAGCAGGATGCGCGACGCGCCTCGCCTTAGTCATGCATCCCGTTGCTACCTCGTGGCACCCTGACCTCCATCTCCACCACGCTACCCGCCGATCGACTACGGAGGATCGCCTTCCGGTAGCATCGCGCGGCCATGCCCTCACCTCTACCATCAAGCAATCCGCCGACCAGTCCCCGAAATAGTACTACCATCTAGTCGTGTTGTGTTGACCCTCCAGCCTGCTGTCTATGACCCTGGAACTCGAGAACACCAACTGTGACCCATTGGTTTTAGACAACCACTAAGAGGCACCGACATTGTCGTCCGTCAGATTCGGCATTCAGCCAGTAGACATAAATGACAGCCGGTCGTTGGGAAAACGCTCCGAGTGCGACTATGAAGCGCCTCGCATCAAGGGCTTCCCACCCCTGTTACGCGTAAATGTTCCTAGTGGTCCCTTGCAGCCCGACCCGCACGCCACAGTTCACTAGTCTCATCAACTCGCCATGCCATCCTGTCTACTAACCATGTCCATTGTCGCACTAACATGGCGCGGCACCAGCGTAGAAGATTGGTGCTTGGAAATTGACTTTTGGCTATTGCTAGTGTTTTTGCTCTTCACCTAGAATATGTATATGGCTGGTCACTGTCGCCATGGCCTGGTTTCGACTCGGATATCATCTTTCTCAGACAACATTCTTTGCCTCTCCCTGACGGCACAGTTACCATAGTCGCCATGGAACTGCTAGAGATGCTTGTCAAGTGCCTAGGCGCCGAGCGACCTGATCCCGCCTGTCCAGCCCTCATGCCGCCAACAGGCGAAATGCCACTCAATCCCAACGCCCCTACCATCTGGCCCTGGGGACTGCCAATCATCATCACTTGCTTCGCCCTTGCCGGAATCGCCATGATGATCCGTATCTTCACCAGGGCCTATCTCACCAGACTCTTCACCTTCGATGACATAGTCATGACTGCCGCAGCACTCACGTACTTTGCTTTTGTTTCCGTCACCTTGGACAGCATCAGTATGGGCTTTGGCAAGCATCAATGGAATGTCACTGTCGGCGAGGCTATGCGTGCTCTACGCCGCGCCTACTGGGTCCAAATTGTCTACTGCATCGCCATGTATACCACAAAGCTCGGTGTGCTTCTTCAGATCAAGTCCACCTTCAACAGCAAGTCGCGAGACTTCATGTTCTGGTCATCTTGGGCTTGCATCGCCTCCTTTAGCTGCGTCTATACCGCAAGCCTGTTCACCTGGATCTTCCCCTGCAATCCTATAAAGAAGAAGTGGGAGCCATTTATCCCAGGAACGTGTCTCCCTACTCATGCTGGGCCGAGTCTCCTGAGCGGCATCATCAACCTAGTGACCGACGTTGCTCTTTTATTCCTTCCCATCTACGCCGTCTCGCGCCTACAAATGAGCATCAAGAAGAAGTTTGCCGTCTCTGGCATTTTTGGAGCTGCGCTTCTGTAAGTTATTTTCGCCAGAGATGAAGAAGTAAAACTAATCATTGCACTAGCGCATGCATAAGCAGTGCAGTCCGACTCCACTACACCATACTGCACCTCGACAGCAAAGACAACACATACTGGCTTGCCGTCGTCGCAGTGTGCGCCATCATTGAGATTTCCGCACTTCTCCTCTGCGGCGCTTTCCCCACCTTTCCCCATTTCGCAAAGTGGCTTGGCTATGGCTTTAAGTGGCAGTCGACGGGATATACAGTTACGAACTCTGGGAAAGACTCTCGCTCAAATCAATCCGACACGATCAACCTGACAGATCGCCAACAAAAGACTGTAGACGATCCAGTATAATCCTTGTTCTTCGGCAGTGCCGGAAATAGAAAATACACTTTATCATGATTGTTAACGGCCCGACAACACAAACGCTTGTTTCAGATATCCCGCCAACTTTGCGGTCCGCTCTCCCACCTATCTTCTCTAAAGATCGAACACTTAAGACTTCCATTCTCCTCCGTCCATGCGCGGAACATGCCGCCACAATTGTAGTCCTGAACGACTTGTACTTTATTCCCAACAAGCTCGATACCTATGATTCCGCCGACACCTTCGTGGACTCCGTCCCATCGGTTGCCGGCGCTTTTTTGGAGTTCACCACCGCGGCCAACCATCCATGTGGTTGCGTCGCTGAGAGATTGCGAAGAAAAGCGAGATTTGGCCGCTGTCGTTCGAGCGGCAGAAGTGCGGAGGAAGGAGTCACCATTACCGGTCCCTGAAAGACCCACGGCATGGCGAATGGGGGTAGGCTCTTTATTGTCTTGACTTGGCGTTGGTGCGGTTTGTCTTGAAGAAGACGAGCCCAATGTTGACAGACAGCCGTCAAGCACACCGTACAGGTCGCCTCTAGAGAGCTTGTCCATCGGTGCCACAGCCTGTGGGACAGGCTGATACAGCATCTTCGCAACTGCAGCATCTTCGTACCACTCTTCGGCCCAGAACCCGGCTCCTATAGTTGGTGTATCGCCAATGCGTCCATCAACTTTGTTCGTCAAACCCCCTGTAGACGTAGCAGTACAAACAGTCCCGTAGCTGTCCACAACAACAGCACCGCAAGTCCCCAGCGGAAAATAATGACTCTTCTCCCACTCGCTCGTCTCTTGCGCCCCTAAATCCCCCATCTTCCCCATCTTCTTCTCCTCCTCCTCCAGCCCCCTCAAATGCTCATCCCACCTCCTCTGTGTAAAAAACCAACTCGGCTCCACCATCTCCAATCCCCATTTCCTCGCCAGCCCCTCCGCAACCTCCCCACTATAAAAACAATGATCCCCCGCTCCACCACCCCCATCCACCACCTCCCCACGCACCAGCAGTTCTCTAGCTAGTTTAATCGGATTCCGGACCCGCCTCAACAACGTACATCCCACACCCCTCTTCTTATACCCATCCGACACCATAACACTAGCCTCAAGCTCATTCTTTCCTCCGCGCGTAAACACCGCGCCGCGAGCGGAATTATACAATGGATCTTCTTCTAACAAGGCTACCGCGTACGTCGCGACGTCCAGCGCCGTAGCACCGGGCGCCGCGAGCTTTCGCGCGGCTGCATCGACGATGCGCAACAGCGAACTGCGGTACTGCTCGTAAGTATCGCGTGGCAGAGATGTGTGTGTGATGTTTCCTGCGCCGCCGTGGAGAATGATGCGCGGAAGAATTGTTCCGGTAGTCTGGCCCTGTGGCTTATTTTCTTCCATAGTATGTGTTATTAATCTAGTAGTAGTAACTAGTAGTAGTGGAGTTGGGGTGTGTCTGCGCCGAAAAGTGCCGGAATATGTAGTCGGGATCATATCGGCGAGGAAGCATAGGTACGCGCTCGCTCGCTGATTGGATGGAGATAGCGCGGGGAACAGGGGTGTCAGGGGTGCTTGAGTGAGCGGGCTCCACTTTCTTTTTGGACTATGGCGGGGTGTGCGCTTTGTGGCGCTTTTTAAACATAGCAACCTTGACTTGAGGCTGGGATATGCTTGGTTGCGGGTTCGAAGATGCTGGCTTCCCGCGTCGATGTTGAGGATTTTTTAGCTGCCTGGCTTATCCTGGTCTGCGAATGACACGCATTGGTGTTTATCGTTTGCACATCGTAATTTTAGGGCTTCTAGGGAAGGTCCTGGGAAGGTGGTTTGGAGGGCTTGGAATACGATTGCGCGGCGGAGATCAAAGAAGTAATATGGGCGAGGGGTATTGCACGCGTGGTACCTGCATTTTTTTTGTCTCCGATGAAATGGCGCTTGGACTTGGAGGTGATTGGAGGGGTTTGCGGAGTAGAGAAGAAAGAAGTAATATGAGATTGGTGCGGTTTTGGGCTTTAGTCTGAACCGTACTGGCTGTGGCGTTTGCTTGGTCAGGATAGTGTAAGATAAACGTCACATGACATGGGAGATCAACATCGGTACTAGCAAACAATCTAGTATTCACCACGAAGTAGTCCAAGTCTTCCCCCCTTTCAATCTAGTGTTATTGACAACAGCCCAAGTCTAAACCTTACACTCGGCCTCTCCTCATGCCACCATATTCCCATTTCCCACCTCAACACCTGCATCCGTCCCTTTCCTCTCCACGACAGGCTCCTCCTTCTCCTTCCTCACCCCTTCCACCTCCTTCGCCGGCCCCTCATACCCAATCGCCTTAAGCCACTCCGGATCAATATTCTCCACCTGCAAATACGGACTAACATCGCTGTTGGGGAACTTGGCATTGCACATCGCATACCCCATTCCCAGATGCGCCCATGGATTCTTATGCAGATATTCAATCTCAAAATCTTCATACCGTGGCGTCTCGAGGACTTCAGAGTACTGATTCGATGAACCGGGCCACACGGCGTTGACGCGGCCAGTGTCGTTGTTCTTGTACCAAGAGCGACACTCGCCTTTCCAGACTGTATGCTTGATCCATTCCTGCGCGTGCTCGTTAAACTGGTCAGTAATGTCTTGACGAGGCACCCACGACTTGATGTGGTCGCGCTGCATCTTCTTGATGATTTTCACGGTGTACTCTGCCACGGCGAGCAGCGGGCCCGTCACTGATCCGTTTTCTACGGGCCACGTAGGGCCGATATACATGAGCCAGTTAGGCATGTCTGGACATGCGACGCCGAGGTAGCCTTTTGGCTCATCTTTCCATTTTTCGGCGAGGTCCACGCCGTTTTTGCCAATGATGGGGAAGCGGGGGCGGTAGGTCACGTCGAAGCCTGTTGCACAGACTATCGTGTCGACTTCTCGCTCGATGCCGTCGGCGCCAATGACGCCTTTTTCGGTGATTTCGTTGACGGCGGTGAAGTGCACGTCGACGTTGGGTTCTTGGATGGCTTTCATGTAGGGGTCGCCTGGTGTGATTCTGCGGCCTGGAAATGGTGTTAGCATGCATGCGACTCTGTAGGCATCCAACGAGCAACTTACATCCCACCTCAAATTTTGGCGTAAAACCCTGTAACAATCGCTCGTCTTTGATATGTTCCTTCATTCGTTCCCGAAGCATATCCTGCGCCTGCTTCTGCAACTCGTTGCCGGTATAAAAAGTGCCCCAAAGCCCATTTACTTGATTTTCAATATCCTTAGCATGCGCCGCCATTTTACGTGGGTCCCGTCGAAACTCTTCGCGTTCTTCCTCCGAGTACTCCTTGTTCTGACCGAAGTTGTTTGCAATCTGGACGAACCACACGCCCGTGCGGACGAAAACGTCCATGTGCTTAACATGCGGTTGCATGGTGGGCACAGTCTGGATCGATGAAGCGCCAGAGCCTATAATAGCTACACGATCGTTCTTCCACTGCTCGGCCTGGTAGTCCTGTGGCCAAGCTGCCGTATGCGCTATGCGTCCCTTGAAGGCACTAATCCCCTTTATACCCGGCCACTTGTAGTTATTCAGAATTCCCGAGGCGTACAGCAGGAGATCGCATTCGTCTTCGAATTCGCGCTCCTCGCCTAAAGGGCTCTTCTGCCGCAATGTGACTTTCCACTTTCCAGCTTCGTCCTGCCACTCTGCGCGGACCACTTCTGTGTTGAACGTCATGTATTTGCGTAGACCGAATACATCGCAGACTTTCTCGAGATACTTGAGGATGTCTGGAGCGTAGGAGAAGAAGCGGGGCCAGTCCGGGTTCAGTGCAAAGTTGAGGGTGTAGGCGTGTGAGGGAATGTCGCATGCGCACCCTACCACAATAATTACTTCCGTGTGTACGAGCATGTTCTTCGTAAAGCATACCTGGATATCTATTCTCGAGCCATGTACCTCCAATGCGTGCATTCTTCTCGTAAATTACATGTTCTACATTCTGCGTGTACTTTTGTATCTGGTATGCCAATTGTATGCCGGACAGCCCGGCACCAATGGTCAAAACCCTCATCTTTCGCGTTGAGGGGTCCTAGTCGCCGTCAATATCGGAGTCGTAGTGCATGGAATTGTATTGTAGACTTACATTGTAGACGATGTCCGGGACGCTATATCCGCTTGATCCCGGGGTTGAGTAGTCCCATCGCGCGCCGTTGGCTACACCGTTGAGATCTGGTGCCATGTTCGAACAGTAAGTATGGTCAAGCCACTTCTAGCTTGGAAAGGTAATTCTAAATGTCTGAAAATAAGTTGTCTGTCTTTTACGTTGGGGATATTCACAATCCGGTGTACCCAAAGCTAAATATCAATTAAGTCTTGAAAGATACCAAGCACCGGCTACATTAAGATCCCACTTCCGTGTAAACCATATTCCAATTTGACCTCGGGGGTTATTTATAATGCCCCCTCATCCGATCGACATGGCACAGCCATGTTGCACATCTGTTAGCCGTGCCAATCCGCATACATATTTCCCACCTCAGCATCACCAACCTTTATCCGGTTTATACAGCGGGTCAAGTGGGTTTTCAGCTTAGAAATTTATTTGTATTGCGTATGGGAAGCGTAGGTCACCCAATCACGAGGTTAGTGGATCGTGGTACTGCTTGCGGGGTTACTGCGGGGTAGTATTGTCTTATGAGGGCGCGTAGTTTGGACGCCGAGGTTACGCTTCTGTCTGACGCTGACCACCCACTTTCGTGGAAAACGGTGACGTCGAAAGAGATGATTCAGTATGACTAAGTTGGTGATTGGTGATATGGTGCTTCTTGTGTTACCATGGGGTACTGGGATCTTCTTTCTCGGCATGACGACGTCGTTTGGACTTGTAGAGATGGGTGTTGTTGTTCATGCTTTATCTAGCATATGTAGTACGAGGTGAGGTTTTTTGGGTTCGCTCATATCAAAACCGGAGATGGATTTATGGGGTTCTTCCTGTTTACTTCCTTAAATAGATAACATCTGAGATAAGGTCTTGCGCACCATGCATCTCCTATCGTTTTTCAGAAACGATTAGATGAATCAAGTATGTACAACAGTAACCTATATCTACGTAGACAGTGATTGGTCTGCACTTATAAACCCAGCGATCCGATGAGGATCTATTTTGCCCGTCTAATCAGTAACTAAGCAGGAAGCTAAGAAGGTAAGGTTGACTAAGTTACACAATGTTTAGACAGATGCGCTTCCATTACAAAGCCTATAAATATAGTACTACTGTCAAAAGAAACTCTCGGATAGGGTGATATGCAAAGACGGGAAATCCATACTTCCGTAAACTATCAAGATTGTCAACTTGAACATTTCCCCACCACGACCCCCCACACTAAGCTCACCCATTAGGTTTATGCAATGTATCCACATTACCCCATAACCGCATCCCCGCCTCGGCACTATCTGCACCCTGCAAGCGAAATGTAAGACGAGTAAGCTGACTATTTGAGTTCGTCCGCCTCCGGTTTGACGAAAGTTTGTCATATCTTGCAGATGAATAGCGCGATCTTGTATGCGGAGTACGGGAAGAAGAAAGGTTATGTTGTTTTGACTTCACGTGTTCGACAAAGAACTAGTCCCCAGTTTCGAAAAGAAAAAAACTGTTTTCTTCTTCTAACCAAATGAGATCAAGAAGTTCTAAGTTTTCTATAACTAGTCAAAGATGCAAACATCTATCTGTATGACAATGATTCTTCAATCTTACTCCCCCTCCTTCCTCTCCCCCGCAAGCAAAATCTCATGCCCATCCCCCTCCCTCACCCCCTGCGCAAGCACCCATCCACCCACAGCAACAAGACCCATACACCACCACGCCAACCCAACCATCCCCCTCTCCAACCCCTTTCCAAACAACCAACTAAAGAAAACCGGCCCAAACGTCCGCGCAAGACTCGACACTGACTGCCCAATCCCATGCACCGTCCCCAGCACCGACGGATGCGGACTCGCATTATTAATCAGAATCGCCGTACACGGAAGCGCAAACGTGCGGGCTAGCACCTGAATCGATAGCGCTGCCGTAATCGCGGTCCAAATCCACGGTCCAGAGACACCAAGCGGCGGCGGCGTCCAGCTAGGCACCAGACTCAAGAAGGGTGTGACAAAGTACATGAGAGGGAAAAGAGCGGTGAAAACGCGGAAGGAGTTTGTAGTACCGAGTCGATGGGCGATTTTCGGGTAGACGAAGAGTTGGAGGGGGAGACCGATTACGCCGATAATGGCGAGGGCAAGGCCGATGCGCGAGGGAGGCATGCCGAGGCCGCCGGTGAAGAAGAGGCCGTGGGGTTGGAAATATGGGGGGTATGGGTGTTTAGGATCGAACCGCGGGGTGGAGAGGTGGAGGGTCCAGAGGCCGTTGAAGGTGCTTACGTGCATGGAGAGAGCGCCATGGGCGAGCATTGTCATGACGAGGTTGGGGGTCCAAATGCGGCGGAAGGGGAGTTGTTGGCGGACCTGCTTGCTTGGTTTATCGATCTGGTGAACAATGGGCGATGTGGGTGTTTGCTGTAGTTCCAGATCATAACTGGGAACTATGCTGTAGCCTCGTTCAGAGGCGATGTCCTGACGGAATATTGTTCGGCGTATCCAGCGTCCCATCCGACGGCCAAAATCAGGACGGTCTTTGCAGAGCTCGCCAGTCTCCTCCAAGAAGAATAGAACTGCTAGTGATGACAGACATAAAAACAAGGCGCTGACAAGATTAGGTAGCGCATAAGGATAGCGCATCATCCACTGCACGCCATGCTTACCACCAAACGTAGAGTCTGGTCCGAATAGAGACGGGTAGTTGGCGACAGGGTCTGCAAGTATACCACCTACTCATGTTAGCAGTGCCATGAAAGCCCATTTACACTTCACCTACCCAAAACCGGTCCGATCAACACTCCAACATTAAACGACATTGGCATGAGCAAAAACGCCCTACTTTGAAACTTCTTCTCCTTGATAATCTCACTAATCATCGTCCTCATGACCCCAATATTCCCATTCACTATACCTCCCAGACTCCGGAAGAACACCGCCATAGCAAAATTACGTGAGAATCCAAAGCCAACGGTACTCAGCATGGTGCCTACTAGACCAAGATAAATAGTCCGCTTGCGGCCGCCATACTCGGAGTCGGAAAAGCGACCCCATAGCATTGCAGTCAGAAACTGAGTGGCGGGAAACGTCGCGCCGATGATTCCTGCTTGGTAAGAGAGCGTTGACTCCGAGAGAGAAGGATCAAAGGATTGCAGTTGGTAGTAGAGGTATGCACCCAGTGATGTCTGCGTCAAGGGCTCGGAAAGTCGTGCCAGGACCAATACTACAAGCTGATCTTTGCGCGGTAGTGCACTCCATGATACGGGCCTGTTCGTTGATTCGGTTTTCCCTGTCTCGTCGCCATTCTGAGTGTCTGTGTCGGTAACGTTGGTGTTGATAGAAAGGTCGCGTGACCTATTTCTTCGTTTGCTAGAAAAACTCGCGACACCATCTGTGTCGTTCTCTATCGACCGCGATGCATTTCTGGTGTCTACTGCTGAATGAGCAGTTTCCGAGTTGTATCGTGACTCTTGCTCGCCTGAGTCAGCTCTGAAACCTGTGCGAGTGGCGCCGTAGCCAGATGCCACTCGAGAGGTGGATGCCCCATTTGAATCTTGAGAGCTGGATACCATCAGCTCAGCGGGTGTGCTAACAAGACCAGGCACAAACTGTTAGCCAACGAGAAGAAAAGAAAGTCCAGCATTTGCGCGTGGATATCCGGTACCAAGATCGGGCGTCTCGGCAGCGCATAGTAGCGCGCCATCGATAATATCAACATAGACATTTCATTGGTGAAAATTTGCCTGATAGTGGTGGGCGCTTCGAGAGTAATCTAGGGTTGCCACTCGGCCATATATTATTTCCGGGGGCCTAAGTCCGGCGTGACTATTATACAAGAAACACGCACTGAGTCGCAATGTCCAAATCGGGAGAAGCCCAAGAGATGTCGAATGAAAATTGAATTCAAGTACTACCGCTAGTAAACTGATCTCTCCATTTTCAGCTTTGCATGACTGCAAGTGAATGCTCCACATCCCGCCTTTCCTCCAACATCATGAACACCTAGGCAGCAGGTGCCCAAAACGCTCTAGCTACCCTTTCCCTACGCATCAGCTCCAAAAAATAGGCAATAAAAGGTCTCAAGCTTGTCGTATCCAGATCCACTGCAATCAAAGGATCATCCGACTCCTTAGCGTCAGTATCATCATAATCATCTGAGTCTGCCATTGCAGTGTACTTGTATCCATGGCCCACATACGCCCCTCGCCAGCGATGCGCTTCAGGGCCAAGGAGATAGAACAGGCACGGGTTGACTGGTTGACCGTTTCCAAACACGTTCTGATCGTGCTGAACCACAATCATGGTCTTGTACTCGCGCTCTGGAGTAATGCCGTAATGCGACGAGGTGAAGATGTCACCGTATGGGTTTCCAGACACATACTGTGATAAGTCGGCATTATCCACGTAGTGAGAGCCGCGCGTGCCGTCCATGCGCAGCCAGATGAAGCGTGGATGGAGTTCGTCGACCGGGAAGTAGATTGAGCGGAAGTGATTGGCACTGGGGCGCTCTTGAAAGTTTTGGAAGGTGCTGCAGAGTATGTTGTGATGCGCGGCGTCACGTTGTTGACAGGTAACTGAGCAGTACTTCATATTGTCGCATTCAGAGCAAGTGATTGTAGCTCCGTTGAGGTGGCGGAAACTGGATCAGCCACTGTAGGCATGCTGTTGAATCAAGGCAAGTTATCTGATGAATGATCCTGTGGCTCCAAGCGTGGCCACTGCTGTCTAATAGAGAACCTGTGCATGGGAAACAGAAGTAATATAAGCATAATAATTAGGTGTTTGCTATACTCATCTATGCTTTACGGTTTTACGATGACCAGTTCTCACTTGTACGTTTTATTAGAGGATTTACCAATCAATATCTTCAGACGCATGATGAGCACAAAGTAAAAGCAAGCGGCTATGGAAACTCCGAAACAGATACGCAGACTAGGTGAGGCGGAAGTAAGTCGCTAGAATAATTCTCTCATTTCAGGATCAGCGGTACACGTATCGCTACAACCTCTCTTTTCCCCGTCTATTGGTCTCCTGGCTTCAGCTCTTATCCTCAGGGCTAAAGTTGATGCTAATACTATTAACGCAATGTCTTTCGTCCTTGGGGTTGCCGAATCGCTCTCCCTTGAAAATATGACCCAAGTGACCTCCGCAATTATTACAGACAATCTCAGTCCGCATCATGCCTAGACCAGGATCTGGCTTCTGTCCCACAGCGCCGGGTATGGCATCCCAGAAGGCGGGCCATCCGCAACCAGAGTCGAATTTGTGGTTCGCTTTGTAAAGAGGCGCATCGCATCCACCACAGGTATAGACACCAGCGTCGGGGTAGTGCTTGTCGTATTTTCCAGAGCCGGGTGGCTCAGTGCCTTTCTTTCGGAGGATACGGAATTGCTCTAGGAATCGTCAGCATCGTCATAGCTGTAGTTGAAAGGACCGGGCGCCATACCAGGCGATAGCTGTGCCTGCCATTCGCCCTCAGGCTTCTGCACTGAATAGTTCGTGTTGTCGGACATGCTGCTAGAAGATCCGAAAAGAGCGCCCAAGAAGGGAATGTTTGGCATCGAACGGTAGAGAACTGCGCGCTGAGGAGTGTTGTAAATGGTGCGGCCAATACCAGTCGTGGGGCTGGATCGAAGAAAGGCGGTTGTTGTATTTGTTACCGTGTGAATCGTCCGGAGAAATGTTGGAAAGGAAGGGAAGCGCATGTGGAGGGAGGATATGTGAGTTGTCGTGTTGGTGATTTGAGGGCTGCGTTTCGTCCAACCGCGAGTTGATTACTGAGGGGTGGCGGAGAGCTTCGGCGCCACTGGGGAGCTTCGAGAGTCGCCAATTGCGTCATGAGTTTTGCGCACCATCAACACCATTACATTACCATCTTGACAGCCATTTGTCGCTCGACTGGATAGCACCATGAGTCCATATCCACAAGGGGCTGCGCTATCTCAATCAGTATGTGCATATACTGTCCTTGGGTCAGTATTCTAGATCTTTGCTTCTCTTCCCCTCATGTTTGAAACAGGGAAACCGGGTATTCTGTATCGAGTGGGGGCTTCGGCACAATGCAATGATGCCGATGATGAGTTGAAATCATGCAAAGAGAACAACAGGTATGTTATCAGATATAAAGCAAGTTCAAATTGCATGAAGAGGATGTAAAATTTGTATACGTTTGAATCTGTTCTTAGAAACGAAGAAAAGTGCTCGAGAATTAGTGTCAGAACCTTGTTGGACAACGCCAACTCTATCACGCATCCTACCAGCACTCCATCTCCTCTATTTCACAATGATAGTCCTTACAAACTAAGCACATCTCTCAAGTTGTCCCTTTCGCTAATAACTACCCACCACATTCTCAATCTCAATACTAGGCTGAATATACGGCCTAACCATCTTCCTAGCCATAGTCCTTTGCTCAAACGCATACGCAAACCCAATCAAACTCTCCTCACTCCACAGCTTTCCCGCGAAAGAGATCCCAAATGGGGCATTCGGGGCTGTAGCATTCAAGTCGCCACGTGGGTTTGTAATCACCGTGGTGTTAGCGGGGTAGGCTCCCAGTGGGACAGTGACCACCGGACCGCCAATAATGGCAGAGATACCAGATGCGACACGCGAGGGAAGTACCACAGCATCAAGATTGTAAGTTGCCAGTGCGCCGAGGAGACCGCCTTCGCCGCCGAGGTAGAGGCCTTCTTGGTATGCAGCCCAGAACTGTGCATCCGTGTTGCTGAAGTTTTGAGACTGTGCAATCGAGCTGTCAAATATCGCGGTATCTCTGTTAGGGTAGGCCTCTGCGGAGAAGCTTTGGGTAAAGCTTCTCACATCTTCCAGGGTCATGACGTTGTTGGGGTTGTATGTAAGTTGGGAAAGGTAGCTGGCAAGATTGGGCGAGAAATCGCCGTCGAGCACGATGCCTTCGGCATTGGATTCGAGATACTGGTCCCATGCGGTGTAGTTTGTTCCTTCTACAATAATGGCGCCGGCAGAACGCAGAACGTCAAGAGCGGCTTCAAAAGCGGCATATACTGGTGCGGTAGAGGCTCGAGGTGTACCGATGGCATTTCGTGGAACGCCGATGCGCTTTCCTTCCAAGGCATCCAACCTGCAGGCGGAGACATAGTCGGGTACTGAGGCGTTGGTTGTATTCTTCGCCCAAGGAATTGCAGAAGTGTAGTTGTCGTACTGATCGGGACCAACGATCGCTTGTAGAATATAGGCTGCATCCTTGACCGTACGAGCCATAGGCCCAACCGTGTCCTGATGTTCTGAAATTGGAATCACAAGTGATCTGCTGGTAAGGCCAACACTAGGCTTTATGCCGACAATATTGTTCACTTGACTCGGCGAGAGAATTGATCCATCGGTTTCGGTGCCCAATGTTCCAAATGCCAGCCCTATGCTGGCGGCGACACCACTCCCGCTGCTACTACCGCTAGGGTCTTGTCCGGGGAAATATGCGCCATATGTCTGACCACCCTGAGCGGACCAGCCATTTGAGGAATTAGATGATCGGTAATTGGCCCATTGAGAAAGATTGGTTTTGCCCAAGATGATAGCACCTGCTTTACGGAGCTTTGCAGCAACGGTAGCATCACGTGGGACCTTAGCCCCGATAAGAGACCAAGAGCCAGCCGTGTTATTCATCTCATCAGCAGTGGCAATGTTGTTCTTGATGAGCACTGGGAGGCCATGAAGGGGTCTGTTTCTGATTAGTAACTAAGAGTCATGTAGGTCGGATTAGAGGTGACAAACCCTCTGGATTTGCCCGAAGCGCGCTCTTCGTCCAGCTGTTTCGCGATAGACCATGCATCTGGATTGATCTCAACAACCATATGAAGCGTCTTGTTGACTTCAATGATCCGTCCCACGTAAGCCTTGCTTCATGTCAGCATCAAGTCCGACAATGAGACACAACAAGTCAATCCAGGAGAACTTACCTGTACAAGATCTAAACTTGTAAATGCTCCAGTATCGAGACCAGTAGCCAACTCATCTGCCGTAGCATCCAAAAGGGAAGGGAAGCTGACTGTACCGTTATACTGCGCATACACACTCGGGAGTGGCGCAAAGGCCAGAAAGACCTTCGCCAAGAACCAAGCTGAGACCATGATGCTGGTTGCAACGATTACAGTCTTGGAGGAGAGCTGTACAAGAAGAGATGATCGAGAGAGTGAATGTATATGATAAGGGGCAGTCTCATGTCTGTTATTATAACCATGTGTATTATGATGACCCGAGGTCGGCTCTTGCGCGCTTCCCATGTCGGACAAGGATCAGCCTGCGAGCGCGTTTCTGGCAGGGGAGGTTCAATACTGATGTACTGTACCTACGTAGTTTCCATGATAAGCACATGGAAATGTCACAACTTGGCTTGGCCACAAGGCATCGTGAGCTTAACAGTGACAGTCTATATGCGCGTATCTCCAAATGGGTCGATAATCGGTCACACTTTGCTCCTTTCAGCCCGTGTGGTACACTTGTATCACCTGAGCAGAGAATTTTCTGCTCATACTCTGTTTGCGATGTTGCTATGCGAGGCTAAGAAGCAGCGAAGTAGGATATGCACCGTGGACGTTGAACAAATGCATCTGCGATTGCGGAAGGTGTTGGCGGCGATCGTTGTCTAACTAGGAAGGTGCTAAGGAGGGCAGACTGAGGAATCAAAAGCTTGATGCCGCGGAAGGAGGAAGAGGCTACCGGTCGCGGATAGTTATCGATACACTTTACCTAGTGAGCGGTTTTGGTTTATATGTATGATGCAAGCACGGGATCTTGGGTGCGTTGTAGATGCTGCCGACCTTCCGCATGGGGGCGTTTGCATGTCGCTCACACCCATGTCTTCAGATTCGCCGCTCGGTTGAGAACGTTGCCGATGCTGCGCGTATGGACGCATCACTCTAGATTTCAGATCCGGCCAGATATCTATGTATGTATGTGAGTCAGTTGCATGCTGATGAGTGATTTAGTCTAGTCGAAGTAGCCTGGGAACAACCATTGCAGCTTCTTCTCCGCTTCCTGTCCTCGTCCTTCCTTCTTGGTCATGGCGCCCGCAAACCTCATCTGTCCATCCAGGTGCTTTGCGAGAACTTGGTCGACATGCTCTTCCTTGCTTAGCTCGTTCAGCACGGCGCCCACAAAGCGTCTCGCATTCTCTGCATTCGCCTTCATGTGTGCCATGACCATCTCGACATTGACATCCTCCTCGCCATCTCCCCGCCAGCAATCGTAGTCAGTGGCCATGCAAATCATTTGGTAGCCAATCTCGGCCTCGCGCGCAAGCTTAGCTTCGGGAAGAGCAGACATGTTGATGACACTGCCACCCCAGGATCTGTAGAGGTTGGACTCTGCCCGAGTGCTGAACTGTGGTCCCTCCATGCAGATGAGGGTGCCATTGTCGTGTAGTGTCACGCCCTCACCCTCGAGCGCATGTCCGCACTGCCTGACAATGGCGGCTAGGCGTTTATCAAAAGGATCACCAAAGCCTACGTGGCCTACCATGCCCCCCTCGAAGAAGGTGAATGGGCGGATGCCTTTTGTGCGGTCAATGATCTGGTCTGGCACCAAAAAGTCGCGCGGCCGCACGTGTTCCTGCAGCGAGCCGACTGCAGAAAAAGCAATGATGGTGCGGACGCCGATGTGGCGCAGCGCAGCAATATTGGCCTGGTTCTTCACTTCGTGAGGGGCGAGCTCATGGTGCAGGCCGTGCCGTGAAAGAAAGGCTACGGGAATGGGTTTGCCAGTCGTGGGCGATGGATGCTGCAGGATGGAGATTGGCGAAGATGGCTTTCCCCATGGCGTATTAATGTCAAGGGTTGCAGCAAGAGTAAAGCCTGGTAGCGATGAAATACCAGTACCGCCTATGACGGCGATGTGGACGGGTGCTGCAGGACAGGTCAGTACGAGGTTAGGCAACTGGGCGAGGGCGAATACGCACCGTCATACGTGTTTGGTACGCCAGCCATTCTGCGATAGGGAATCGAGATGTTTCTCGTCCAGATCCTGGTTATGTTATGAAGTTTGAAGGCACTTGGAGCAAGACTGACGCGTGAAAGCATTCAATGAGGGGCAGCCAACACGAGCGCGACAACAATTTCTGCCATGGCGGGGTAGCTCTTGCCATCGAACCCTGTCAGCACGAACGATAGACGCCAATCACGTGATCAGCACCCCGCGGTGATCATCACCTTCTGACATAGACGTCTGCGGTCCACAGTCTCTTACTGTGCCTCTTCCATTTCCCCATTCAGCTTTAGGGAATAAATTCTCCCTGTTACATGCAACAGTAGATTTTTGAACCTTCATATACGCTGCTCTCATTTCCGCCCTTCTTATAGCCAATAATTAGTTAAAGTTTTTTTCCGCTGCTGATGTCTATTTCTCTGTGACAGATGTCGGACGGGTCACTATTGAGCATAATGCGGGCTGGAGCGTATGGCTAAACATGCATGGGTCCCTGTTGAAGCAACATATGCTGGATATGTCGATTTTCTATAACTACCAAAAAACCCGTCCCTTCAATTACTAGTGCTACGATTTTACTACGAGCTTGCCTCGTGTTTTGATACTGAGCTACTCACTCTTAACGGTTTTTTTAGTGACTCTAAAATGTTTCACGACTACTTATCAAGCACGTAAGCATGGTAAGCAAACAAAATATATGGTAACAAAAGAGATGAGGAAGAAACCACTCCTTGTATTTGGCAGAGAAACAACCGTAAATTTAGACTAGTATAGTTATTCTAAACTAGCTTTAAGATATACTTGATACCCGGTTGAAACCCGCGAGTGTTCCGTCATGTGTACCAACCCGCAGTAACCACGGTATATCTGGTAACAGCGCATTGAGCGTACAACCCTCAAAGTCTTGCCGATTCCGTCACCTAGATTAGGAATTTAGCTTTATTGGTATTATATGGATTCCCCACTCACTCACCGACAACCTTCCTACAAGAATTTACGGGTGGTACTGACATATGACAGTCTTGACTCTACTAGTTTCCCGTGCTTGCGATCTTATGTCTGACACGAAAGGTTCTCTTGATCTAGGGCCAAATGGATCAAGCCACCAAGGTAATCCTAGAGGAAGGTTTTGTACCACTCTGCTGATATTCTAAGCGACAATTCTTGTTAGATCTCTATTCAGGTATTTCGCATACTCGACATCTTGTACTTAAACATCTGATCTTCACCTACTGCAGATCATTTCTGTTCATGCAGAGATTCCTCGCTTTAGGTTCAGAACCTAATTTTTGTTAGCTATCCTCCGTCTAACCCTCCACTTCCAAGTCAATTACAACTATGAAACCACTATTCGTACTCGCTGCCTTACTTAGAATGGCCATGGCACTGCCATCAGATGCAATAGCCATGGCACTGCCACCAGGGAATTGTCCATTTCGTGGCCATGGCACACGGTATTGTCATAAAGACTGTGGACATTAGTATGCCTTATGCTACTTAACTATGTTTTCTAACATTCACAGAGCCTTGTAACGCTCCTTACGACTGCGAGAGTGGCGTCTGCGAAGCTGACGATAATGGTAATATTACTTGCAGCGTGCGAGCGGTACGTCAAATTTTAATAGATGCCTAATTATTAATTGCTAAGATTCATACAGAAGAAGGGCAAACCCTCATAGAGAAGTGTTTAAGAAAGGGAAGTATAGGATTCGTATTTCAGTACTATGAGAGGTGGTATATTGTTGGTAATTTAGGTATAACTAGTTGGTATACAGCCTAAACCTAATGTCACGACCAATCAGGTAGCTAGAAACTACCCTTGAATTTCTAAAATACCCTCTGATCTAATTGTGCGTTTTATCAACTTATCTGAACGTGTACTAAAAACGAGTTCTTTCGCAACCAGAGCCTCGATGCGATGCACGCTGACACTAACAGTAGCAAAAATTCTCGTGTTGGGCTTCAACATCCCATTTGGCTATCATATCACTCCTATATATGCATGTGTGCAATGATCACACAGTCCAGATGAGCTTGATATTTGAGAGAGTGAGTTCTGCGGAAGACGACAGATCAGTCTATTCATCCCACACACTTCCCATCTCACTTCCGGATCAGCCATGGATGGCCATCCACTCGTGTCGCATGGCCTCTCCCACTTCCCAAACTCTCACGTCATCCACCACAAACTTGACCTTGTACTTGCTCATCTTGTCCCTCTGCACTACGTCAAAAAGCGTCTCTATTGCCCCCCTACAATGCTCGTCTCTCTCCTCCTCTGTCTTGGCCTCGGTCACAAATCTAATTACCACTCGAGCTCCCGCCTTGAGCTCGAAAAGCCCATCCATCGCCTCCCGCATGCGCTCTGGACTTTTTGGTACCCCGAACATGTACGCGCGGAAAGATCCTCGGTCATGTGACATGGCGTTGAGGCCTATCTCTACCTTTGCGACCAAGTCTTTTGGAGGCAGCCCGAGGCGCATCTCATCCGTCATGAGGAACCGCTTCATGACGCCCGGATCGTCGCTAAAGACAAAAGTAGATGTGCGGTAGTAGTTTTCTACCAGCTCATTGTACAATAGTTTCGACACGTATTTTGGGTTCCAGTAATGCTCTGGGAAATGTTGCTTCTTCCATCGATCGAAGTTATATGAGTACAGTCGCGTCAAGGGGTCCAGCGTGGTTCGGAAATGCTCGCGCTCGATGACTTCGATGCCTCGCGTGCTGAGATGAAGGTAGATCATGTCGCGCACCTCGCGTGGCAATCTGCTCATAATCTGATTGCTAAGTTCCAGACATTCCCTTCTTGCTAGTTGCTCGACCATGTCCTGTGTGCTGGGTGCGATGCTGGCAAGGTCCGACTCCAGCACAGCAAGCTCTTTTCTCAAAGCCACTACACGTGCTTTGCGAGTGTTTTCCTCGGACAAAGCTCTGAACCACCATATTAGCAGCGGTATCTGTAGAACTAAAAATATGCGCACCTGAACGTGTACTTCCGCAGTTGCTCATATGTAATACCACCATCACAATGGAAACTTTTAGATGTCTTGGATACTGACATATCCATGTTCATTTTAATTCAAATTTCCGAAATTGATAAATTATGTTTTTTGCTTTTACACTACAAGATGCTGTTTATCAAGGTGCTGCTGATTGCTTACTCGGGTGCTCACTCCGCGCTGATATCTCGACTGATGGTCGGAAGATTACCCTGTTGGGTTATCCCACAACTCAGCATCGCCAATACACTGGCATGCTGATCTTGCGTCAAATTTGCTCGTCCTCACTGATTGGCTCCCCATCAGGGAGTGAACATTTTCCCTCTTGGTATTTGAAACAAGAGGGTTTAAGAAAATATAAGGACTCAAACCGTCTTCTCTGCCGCGATTTGGGCTATTTTTAGCCAAGTACCCCCAATTTCTTTATCGACCAATGGGTGTAGAGGCCAAGGAGATAATCACTGTACGTACGTAGGAGGTTGGATCAATGGCAGACATCGCTACCTCTTCGTACCGTAACTCCTGTGCGTGGTCGACATGAGGTCACTGGAAAACTTGGTCAATCAACCGATGGTGAACAAATATTCTTGAAATTTATAGGCCTCAAAAAAGGGGTGTGAAGTTCCAATGTCGATGTGGAGGCGCTTGTCATTTTCGCGGAGCTGCCTGTCAGGCAACCACCCCAAAAGCGCCACAAGTCTGGTCCCGCCACGCGTATAACAACAGCCTTGCAACCACCTGTTAAGGTGTATTCCTGTCCTCTCATAGGGAAAAATCTCACCAAAACGTACTTTTAGTAAAGCAGAATTATTGGTTGCTACGTGTTACCATGGATTCGGACTCGGAATCAGAATTGATGGAGAACCCTCGAGACTTTGCGCAAGTCCTGCAGCAGTGCGCATCTTCCGTTCGATACATTGATGCATCAACCCCTCTAATATGCGCAGTCTTCTTATGCAACAAATTCAAGAGTACCAAGAAACGCAAGCTAGAAAACCAAAGGAACCTAGTCCAATTGTAGAGGAAAAAAAATCGGCTCTTCGTCCTTTGTCACCACGTGAATGTCATTCCCTCTGCACCAGCGTGCACCAGGCTCTGCCTCGCGAGATTAGAGACATGATATACGGATACATACACGCTCACGAAACCATCTACGTTGGACCCGAGTACTTTGAAAAAACAACTGTGCCATGCGAATCAGACGCAAAAGCACATTACTGGAGTGCCCAGTATGTGGGAACCGAGATGCAGAGAGAAATGATTGAAAGCTGGTACCGTACGACACTATTCTATTTCTACGACAAGGGAAACAACAGCAGAGTTATTGAGAGGTTTCTTGTTACCGATCGATGGGGCCACGACATCAAACCGCAGGATCTCATCTGCCGTGCTCGTGTCGAACTGAGCGTGGAGGAACGCTTGCATACCAAGTACAAGGAAAGGCCCTGCTGCGTTGTCAAAGACGCAGGAGGGAAGCTCACGAGTGTGTTCAAACTTTTCCATCAATTGCCAAATCATGTCGAGTTTTTCATGCGTGTCCAAACATACGACGCGCCCCATACTGGATGCATGAGTGCGTCGGAGTTGTGCGGCGCTATTCATGCTCTAGTCGAGGAACTGGTGACTTTGCATTCTATGGGACATCGAGTTGTTGTTCAGTGGCCAGACTTGAACAATGTTGAGCTTTCGTGGAAGAATGGTGCATTCAAGGCGAGTGAGTGGACGAAGCAGCTGGTGCAGGCGGCACCTATGAAGCTAAATTATAAGTATGCGATGCCGGAATCGAGTGCTGGAGATGTGTCGCAGACTACTGAATGATTCGAAAGTCTTGAGACGGGGTCGGTTGGCAGGGCAACAGGCAGGCTTTTAGTGGAGTGAAAGCGAGAATGATCTAGATGGGCGTATTCCCCATATCCAGCAAGTGCTTATTTCATACTAGCGTCGATTAGTATATCACAAGCAGTTAGGTGAAGTGAAGCCTTGCACCACTTGCAGAGTGACTCGAACGATCACGTCTCCCCACTGCAGCAAAGGGGCAGTATTTTTGCATTGGATTTGAGGTTTGAAGTCTTTTGATTAAATCCAGGATCAAGTGTGCGGTTCAAAATACCCCCTCCAATTGTTATGCAAAAGCTCACTCCATATGCCTTAATCATTTAGGACAAACACTAAGCTCGGCACACTGGGTGCAGCTATATTCACCGAGAGCTACCATCTACTACTCGTGACACAACTGCAGCCTTGTCAGCTTGTACCCACAGCAAAACTGTATTTTGAGTCAGTTCCTCAAAAAATCAAAGTCTCCACCGCGGCACGGTATCCATCAAAACATGGTTACAAGATACTGACTTCTGGCAGCGTCATGGATATAGACCTAGAAGAAGAATATACATCCAACCCTGCTGTTCGCAAGTCAGGGGGCCCAACGATCAGGAACTTCGGGAACAAACCTGCCACCCAGCAAACCAACGGCACGCCCACACAACGAACTGTCACCTACCGCGACGTAGCAGTGCAAACCTTGCCACCAAGCAACGCCGAAACATTCCGAAAAACCTGTAATCGCGAGCCCACGCAAAAGGAGCTAGTCAGTAAAATTGGCACCGCAGCCACCGGCCGTTACACAGCCGTCGTCGGATCGAGTCCCTACATAACCATCATTGGAGCGCCATTTCCTGCCCCAATCTCTCTAGAAACAGGAAAGACGTACTCGGACGCTCCATTTCAGACCCTCAGCGTTACTGATCGCAAAATCTCTATTGTACGAGCAAAAGTAAAAGCGTCAATATTAATCACCAAACAGCGCCATGTTGCCCAAGCAGCAGGATACAAAATCTGGTGCGAAAAGAAAGACGACATGATTGTACACGCGGAGCAGTGGCCCATTCGCATTCAGTTCGATGAGGATGGGAAGGCTATTGATATTGATGTGCATGGAGTTATGCTACCGAATATCTGCGGTGAAGAGATCGGTTCGACTGCTGCGTTATCGGGGAATGAAAGTGCAGTGGTGTGGAATAGGACACATCCTTGTGACCGCGTCAATGCAAATGCTTCTACAGTAACACGCTTTTCCAAAATCACTGGACAAGAGACTGATTTCAACAACAGCATCTGAAACGTATCCCCACATTAAAGTCTGGCAACCCTGTGAAGACTTACCAACCATGGGCACCGGAGAATTACGGGTACTTTCATCAAGGTCCATCCGAGGACAAGAACTCATTCTTTATGAACTCAACATCAGAATATATGAACGAAGGATTTAGAGGCTATGGAATGTGGGCAACGCAGCAGTTTGAGAAGATGGATTGTGGCATAGAGATCGTCGAACCGAGGTTTGTCGACAAATTCGTTGTTCACGATGCCACCAAGACTGAACCTGAAATGCCGCCCCCAGCACCAATGCCGCCGGCGAACAAATTCAGCAAACGCAATCGTTGGGACTTACCACCACGCCATTCAACTACTATGCCAAAGCACCGCGAAGCTTCAGAGCACACTGCGACTGCTTACCCGCTAGCTGATGAACAGTTTATGAATCAAGATCTGACCGAAGTACAGAGAACCGCTATTCCAACGAACATTGATCAGTCTCCTAAAGCGTCTGACTTCAACCGTACCAGCATGGAGGAAGTCCCACCTCTAACCATCTCGCCGCGTCGAACCTCCAAGAAAGAAAACCCTCATCCATTTGCTCCCAAACACGAGCACAACCGCCACCGGATTTCCAAACAACCAAAAGGCAATCTAACCAAAGCAACAGATACAAGCTTCCAAGACTACATCTCGCGTATCCGCAAATCAGCCGCCAAATCCGCAGTCCGAGACGCGCAACAAGACCGACCCAGCAAGATAGAATCGGCAACTCAGAACGAAGCGCAAAACCTCGATCCCTACGCCCTCGCTCGCGCTACGGAAAACGCCCGTCGTGAGACTGTCGCTCAGCAACGCCCCTCGGTGCTCTCGCCCGGGTTGCTGTTTTCGGTTTATGATACGTATCGACCTGAAAAGGGAATACAAAGCGAGCGAGGAGATGAGTGATGTGGCTAGTTCATTCGCGGAGCAGGATGAGAAGAAGATAAAGGAGCGGTATGGCATCAGGAAGAACTATGGTGGTCGGAAATAGGCATCAGGGTTAAGCAGGGGAGGTTTCACTTGAAGAGAGAGAGAGAGAGAGAGCAAGTAGGATGTAAGGAAAAACAGGGGGGACAGATGGATAAAAAGGGTGTACGATTCAAGGCGTAGCTACGTATAAAACTTAGTGGGAGATAAGGGTTCGTGAGAACAATATCAATCTAATAGCCCTGATCAAAAGACAAGAAAGAGAAAACGCCATAATCTCCCAAGAAAAAAGGACACATACGGGTATCACCATATATCTAACCATATCCATCCTCGTTGAAAAAAAACACCTTCCTCCATCCCCACCTCCCCCCTCCCCATTTCCATCCACCCTCACAAAAGCGAACGAACGAAAGAAAGCATCAAGAAATCATAGATTGCCAATAACAACCATAAACCGCAACTTCCCATCCGTCTTCTTGACTACCGGCGGTGGATTTATGCCACCCCCAAGCGCATCCTCCGCCTCCCCACTAAGCGTAATCTCATCCAGCATAAGCGTACTACTCTTCCACCCCCAACTCTGACTAAAATTGAACCGATCAGGCGCACTCTCGTATATACTCAACATTCTGCCCCCCTTCGAAGGGCTATAAATTTTAAAATATGTTTTGATAGTGGGGCGGGCGTCGACGTAAGGGGGTAGAGCGGGGATCAAGGAGCGGGTTTTGCGCTGGGAGCGGGATAAGAGGGAGGGGTTTGTGTAGGCTGCTGTGTCAGAATCTTGGTCGGAGTCTGAGGTGTCGGATTCGTGTTCCGAGGGGGAGTAGGGGGCGTGGGCGCAGGAGGGGGAGTCGGTTGAGTCGCTGGATTGGGGGAGGGAGGTGTTCATGTTATGAAAGCCCCATTGGGGGAGGCCGCGCGAGGGGATGCGCGACATGTTGCCGCGTCGCGAGCTGAGCGTGTTGCCGGAGAAGATGGAGCCGTGGAGACCTGGAGAACCGAGTGTTGGGTCGGGGTCGCCGCCGCTGCCAGAAGTGTCGTCCTCGGCGGTTGAGTCTACAAAGGGAACACGGGTGCTGCGTCTCCGGTCGCGTGGATCGCTGCGCATGAGCATTTCCCTTTCCAAACGTCCGATTCGTTCGTCAACGGTACCATCATTTTGCTGGCTGAGAACACTGGCTTGGACAGTCTCATCTACCTCACGCTCCTTTGCACGATGGAGGTATACACCAAGTTGCACATTCTTTGCAGAGCGGACCTTTTGGATATAAATGTTCCAGAGAGATCCAGCGTATGATACCGTACGCGAGTATACTCGCTTCTTCTCCTTGAGAAAACGCGGATTGGGGAACTCGGCGGAGAAACGGAAAGGAGGGAACTCAGTGTAAGCAATCGGCCTTGGCTGTCCAGCGTTTCCACCGCCGGCAGATATCGGGCGTCGTGCAAAGTCCATGCGTGTATTTGGGTTAGTCAGCGTTGCTGGAGTTGATGCAAAGTCTGTTGCCCATTGAGCATCTTCGGGCTGTAGGGTGGCCGACAGGCGCGAGGCATGGCGTTGGAAAGAGCTCGACGTTGTAACAACAGGTTCGGCTCCATTACCGAGTACAATGTTGCAGTCTGAGCTTGGGATCCAAAACTTGCGTGGCTTTCCGTTTCCGTCCCAGCTATCCGACCCAATTATTAGACCACTATCGGCTGCGTTCTCTACTTGTTGGCCCTTTGAGGTCAACTCGCTCCCACTCTTGGTAGCCACATTGAATGCTTCGGGACCAGGGAGCGACTGCGATAGGCCTAGTTCCTGCGCGTTTTCATCCGTGTTGAGCACCCTTTGACGAAGGGCCAGCTGCTGCCAGAGCGAGCTAGAAATCACGCTGTCAGGCATGACAGGGAGACCAAAGACATCGCGAGCACTCTTGATGAACTCAAGCTGTTCAAATTCCATGTGGATGTAATGAATGCCTTCGTCCAGCAGCACAAGTATGCGTTCAATGTCGGGTAATGTGTACAACGCTAGCCATTCGGCGTGGGCGTCGGATGATGAGTGAGCGGCGGTTAGGGCATTCTGCCGATAGACGCCGTCGAAACGAACAGCCATGAAGCGTAGGGAGTTGGGCGCTTGCGGCACAGGTTTCTGCCCTCGCTGAACCAATCCAGCATCAATAGCCGCCAGTCGCAGTCGGCGATCAAGGAGGCGCTTTGCGAGCACCCATCGATCCCACTCGCTGTCTACAAAGAAGCCGTCAGAGCCCACCAGCTCGCGAATAATATCACCCGGCATATCGTCCCAGTACTTAAGTGGCATCTCCCAACCGTTTCTACTCAGCATGGCCTTGGCCGACTCGAGGATACGATCGCCGGAGCGGCCGTAGTAATTGGAGGTGACGAGCCGGATGAGGTAGGCAAGCGTTTCAGGGGCCATCTGACGCAAGATGGACTCAATGGCCGAATCTATGAGGTCCTGCATCTCCAGCCAACATCCTGTTGCAAAAAGACCGACAGCTTCAGCATCCATGTCTTTCGAGATGTCGACGCCGTAAAGCTTCCGTATGGCAAGCTCAAAGGCTGCTTGGGTGATGCTAGAGTCAATCTCTTCGGGGTGCAGAGTGACTTCTTTGGACTGGCTTTCGAGCCATGGCTCAGAAAGGGCAGTGGTGAAGAATGGTGCGCGGTCGAGGATCAAGCGATGCAGAGAGTAGCGCTGGCCAAAGGCTATGACGGTAATGTCTGAATGGCGGCCTTCAAGCAGTCCACGGGAATAGAGATGGTCTGGAAGGGGGATTGCTTCGCCGGAGGCTGCCAAGATTAGTTTCACACTGCAGCAGATATAGAAGGGCATTACCTCGCAGATACAGAGGACCTGTTGCGTTATTGTAGGATGGAGCACGTGAGGCTGAGCCCCCAGCGCTTTCGCTGAAGAGGGTACTTATTTCTGTACGAAAAGCATGCTCTGAACGCATGAGATCCAGGGTGGTGCGTCTTTTGCCCGAGTCCTCGAGGGGCGTGTTTGGATCATCGGCACTCTTTTGTGCCTGCTCAATTTCTGTCTGCAGTTGAACTATGGGCGGGCGTTCCTCCGGGGCCAGTGGCCTTGCCGGTCGCTTTGGCATGCTGGGGTGGTTTGCGAGGGAGGGCATGGAGCTGGAGTGGCTGAGAATCCTCCTGTGGGTTGCACGGGGTCTTGAGCCTTCACCGACTGAGGCAGATGGTTCAGAAGGAGGGACTGAAGTTATATGGGGCGAAAAGAGGCTGGTGGGTGGAGTGCTACGTAAGCCTGAGCCATTGTCTGTACCCTCAGTGTCGCCGGACGTGCGCACCGAGCCATCAAGGAGGGTTTGGGCGTCATGATTGTGGATGGTGCTCCCTTGGCCGGCAGGCGGCTGGTGGGCGTTATCCATTCTAGGTCTGCTACAGGTTATATATGGAGCACATTGGTTGGCGAGGCTTTGGCGGCCGGACACGCGGTGAAGAACAGGCGGGGTAGTCGCAGCAACACGCGGCGTCTGACACAGTAACAGTGTCTAGGATGCTCGAGGAAGAAAAAGAAAAAGAAGAGTCACGACAGATTTACAGCGAGGGCAGCGGGGAGGAGAGGACAAGTCACGGGGCCATAACACAGACTAGGCACATCACGCATCCGCTGGCGAGTGCTGGCAAACGGCGATCTTCGCTGGCTAGGGTCCGGTGATGCAGTTGCGACGGTGCAGAGTGGGTCGCGCCTTCCGTCTGTCAACGCCGCATGCAGGGGTCCAATGCTTGGCGCCGCTTCCGGACCCTGGTACCGCCGAAAATCCGTAGTCGATGACATGACGACCTTCTCTTCTTCTTCTACTTCTTCTCCTCTCGTGTGAGTTGCCCATTGTCTGTCGCCCACAATGACTTCCATATTCCAGGCTCTCCCGCAGCTGCGCATTGCTGCTCCCCGTCTTTCACGCCGACTGTTTTCCTGCAGACAGTGCCTCAATTCGCCAATTCGCTCCGCCGTCCCCACATCTACTCGTTCGACCCGCCCGTCTGTCTTGCAATCGGTGAGATGGAAGTCCACCCAGCCACTTCGTAGCAGCGCCGCCATTCAGGCATCGAATGCGAGTACTGTCTCGCTTGCTGAAGCTGCAGCTGCAGCAGAGGGAAAGTCGAGCAGCTTCCCCAAGACGACATCCAAGAGCGTCGCATACTGGCTATTGGGCAGTGCCGCCAGCGTCTTCGGCATAGTCGTCTTTGGTGGGCTGACTCGCCTTACAGAGTCAGGGTAGGCATGAACTTTGTTGCGTCAATTGCACCTGCTAAGTCGCACAGGCTGAGCATCACCGAATGGCGCCCTGTCACCGGCTCGCTATGGCCCATGAGTGAGGAAGAATGGGCGAGCGAGTTCAACAAGTACAAGGCCTCGCCCGAGTTTGCCCTACTCAACTCTTCCATGGACCTTGCCGACTTTAAGCAAATCTACTTTATGGAATGGGCCCATCGTCTCTGGGGTCGTCTCATTGGTGTCACCATGGTCCTCCCGACTGCCTACTTCATTGCCCGCCGCAGAGTTACGCCCTCGATGGCCTGGAAGCTTCTCGGCATCTGCGGCATGATTGGCTTCCAGGGTGCTATTGGATGGTGGATGGTCAAGAGTGGCCTCAAGGACGACCTTTTCGAACCTGGTAGCCACCCCCGCGTTTCCCAGTACCGCTTGACTGCCCATCTTGGCACTGCCTTTGCCGTCTACTGCTCCATGATCCTCACTGGCCTTTCCATTCTGAAGGAACACCGCATGCTTGCAGATCCTGCAAAGGCTGTCGAGACCATCAAGGCGCTACAACATCCAGTTCTCCGCGTATTCAGGGGTTCCGTTGTTGGGCTGACTCTCCTTGTCTTCACCACTGCCATGTCGGGTGCCTTGGTCGCTGGTCTTGATGCGGGGCTGATCTACAACGAATTTCCCTGGATGGGCCTGGGTCTTGCCCCACCCAAGAAGGAGCTCTTTGATCCCTTCTACAGTCACGTCCCAGACCACTCCGATCTCTGGTGGCGCAACATGCTGGAAAACCCTTCCCTGGTCCAACTTGACCATCGTATCCTCGCCACTACCACTTTTACCGCTGTGATGAGTCTTTTTGCCTACACTCGCTTCTCCAAGGGAGTGCGTACCACGTTGCCCAAGGAGGCCCACAAAGGTGTTCAGGGCCTGGTGCATCTCGTCTCGCTGCAGGTCACCCTTGGTATCAGCACTCTCATCTACATGGTTCCCACCTGGCTAGCGTCTGCTCACCAAGCTGGAGCGCTGGCCTTGTTGACAGGAGCTGTCGTTCTTTTCAGCAGGATATCCATGCCACGCCGCGCCGTCCTTCGCCAGCTTATGAAACCCCAGGCTCCTAGGACAACTGCTACACCTCACATTGCTTCCCGTTTGGAAGCGGCCAAGGTTGCAGATAAGTCATTATAGTTCATGACGCACTTTTGCCTATAGATCCCTTGTATAGTAGCTCTGTACAGACTCAGCATATACCAGCTTGTACGATATGTAGGTTACCACTGTGTGCATCGCACCGTTACTCTCCTCAGGTTATTTCCTTATTCCATCTATACGATTATACCACCATTTCACGAATGAATCTGTAATGAGTCGCTTATCATGCATGCTCTCGTTTTGAGGTACCGTGCACATGCTGATTTTAATGGTTTGACTTGCATCACGTGGGCTTATCGCTCCTTCCAAACAACATCTGTAGTACGTACGTAAGCTTTTCAATTCTCTGTCCAATGCACGATTACATAATCCCCGACTACTTACACTGGTCTCGGCCGCGTAGTACAACATCCACCTTGTTCCTGCATCCACACGTGCCCAGGCCATGGATACCACAGCATATTCGTGCACACTAATCTCCAATTTTGGTCTGATGCTTCAATCCTACAAGAAAAAGCAAAAAACACCATAGGTATCTTTAAACGCCTCGAAAAGTGACTGAAAAAAGAAAACATTAAAACGAAGCCTCCTCAACCCAAAACGCCTTGAGGCTGTTGATTAGGTAAAGCGAAATACACTTCAACCGTCGTCTCTGCTCCTCATAAAGCCGATTCAGCGTCTCTGCCGAAAAAGACAAACTACTCGCAAACACACTGCACGAGGCCGGCGCCACCGCCGCTATCTTCGCGCCGAGAAGATCCATAGAAGCGCGCACGTGATACAACTCATCGAGCAACTGTTGAACCGCCTTAGGGTCCCCCTGGAGGACAACCGGCGGTGACACACTCCCGCTGCTGCGATTACTACGCGCAGAATCCGGGCGGGTCGGGGACGAAAGAACGGAAGGAGACGAGGAGGATGCGGATGAGGAGCGCGACTTGCGTCTGTCGTAGTCTGCGGTGGTTGGTGTACCGAGGCTACGGGACGCAGTGACGTATGCGTCTAGGACTTTGGACATTGTGAGGCAGACGACTGCGAGGAAGTAGGCGTCGTGGGAGCTGTCGCCGTGCAAGATGGCGCTGATTGTTGCGGTGGCTTTGCTGCATTTGTCCATGAGACTGCGGAGGCGGAGCGGCTGCTGGGGTCCCCCTCCTACGAGCGGAATGGAGTTAGTACTACTCGTATCGCTCAAGCAGCAGAGGTGCTGCATTAGCTGCAGAGCCATTGTGAGCCCCTCGTGCTGCTGCTGCGAGGCTGCGGCGTGGTGCATGGCGGTTTGGTAGGGCGTCTGCATCTCGGAGAGCAGTAGGGCGGTTTGCTCACCAGTTGGGGTTTGTCCCGGCAAGCATGCTGCATCGAGGAGCATACCTAGGTCGGGCTGCTGCGGCGGGTCCTTGGGCGAGTGTCCAGGCGCTGCTACGTCGTTGCCCTGCGTGTATGCTGCATATGCTGCTGTGCCGTGAGGCATGCCGCCGCTGGTGCCGAGCAGCGGTTGGGCTAGCACGTCGGATGCCGCGGCGTCTGTGACACTGCTTGCATCGTATACCTGGTCCAGTGCAGACATGTTGGCGTCTGGGAGGAGGAGCGAGAAGTAGTCGTCTTGGACTGTACTCATCTCAGGGAGCATGCTGCTAGCAGTATCTGCATCGAGTGCCTCGAGCCCCGGCTCTATCATGTACATGTCTGCTGCTCCGTCCTGCAGCTCTACACATCCCGACATGTGAATGTCCGGTGCGTCATACATGGTCGACGACGACGATGCTGTTGTTGTGGTTGTTGCTGTCGTCATTGAACGGCTCAAGCTCTTGCGTCGGGCGGCGACATCACTGCTCTGCTCTTTGGCATCGCTGTCTCGCCGCGCCAGGGCCTTCCTGCCTGTCCGCTGTGTGACGAGGTATTCACACTTTGTACCTCTCTTGGCGCACCGAGCGCATTGCGGCTTGTCCTTGGAGCATTTGGTCTTGGATGCCGCGCACGATTGGCAGCTATCGCGCAGCCGGATGCCGGTTGGCGGCGGCATGGGTGGTGGGGGAAAATGGGGAAAAGGGTGGTGTGATGGAGTTTAGACTGTGGAGGGGTGGACTCTAACCCGACGAGCAGGTTTGACCAAGAGTGTTGTGCAACCTCTGAGAGGGATGGGTATCGTCGATCAGATTGCGTTGGGTTCAAGTTCTTGTTTGCGTAACGAAAAGAAGAAAAAAAAGTGTATAAAGATGCCTGGAGTTTGAAATATGCAACTCGGTTTCGGGTCTTTCGTAGCCTTTGTACCTCTAGATGCATGGGCATGGGCGTTGGTGTTCTGGGGGACGCTATTGCCAAGTTGGACTTACAGCGGAAGCGGCCCTTTCTCGCAGCGCGAATTGCTCCTATCTATCGTTTGCCAAGGTACCCTGTAGTCTTATCCCCCGAAAGCTGTAAGAGCTTAATTGTACCCTCGTTCTTTTCCAGCTACGCGTGTTTTTTTGGTTTTTTACCTTCAACCCACTTTGACTTTTTTAGAAGTTTAGGAAAATGATTATCAGACTGATGGGATGCAAGCCACACGTGTAGTCTTCGTGGAGGACCAATCATTGCTATTTCTTTGGTTCCCGATGGAATCTTTTGGAAAAAACTTCTCTTTGTTTGTGCAGAATTGTGTGTGAGTATCACGTTGCTAAGCGGTGGATTCCGTGTAACAATGGGGCATTGTTTGTCCGTTACCTCCTCACTGGAAAGGATCATGCCGTGTAACGGCTGCTAGTGCCCGTCCCGGTAAACGGTTGCTGAGGGTGCGTCGCGGAGAGGCAAAGGAAAACTCCGCTGACGATGGGCATTCACATGCAGAAAGGCTTGTCGCTTGCTTGATCGAGGCCATCTCGATCTCGGACGCCAATGGCTTGATCGAGTGCGTATATTGCGCAGTGTAGATTCCGATGCCGTACAGATCGCCAAGCAGTCACGACATATGGGTTGTGAAACACGAAGTGCAATGACGTTGCAATATCTTAATGTTGAGTTTGTAGCATAGGATGCTGTGATGTAATTCTACATGCGTTGGAGGCCTTAAAGTGCTGGTATCATCACTCCAAGTCTGCTGGTCGTAAAAGGTACCAATCGTGTCACTAGTAAGAACGATATGATTATGTTCCTCTTGGTACTTTGGATATACAATCGAAAGTTGCGGCTCATGCCCGGTGGAATACTCGGTACACAAGGCGCTTGTAGGGATGAATAGCGGG
This sequence comes from Bipolaris sorokiniana ND90Pr, assembly GCF_000338995.1. Classification (NCBI taxonomy): domain Eukaryota; kingdom Fungi; phylum Ascomycota; class Dothideomycetes; order Pleosporales; family Pleosporaceae; genus Bipolaris; species Bipolaris sorokiniana. The sequence goes on along the minus strand of NW_006911901.1, from coordinate 1,623,584 downwards.
CCGTTGGGGCTACGTAGGCGAACTTCTCCGATCGGCGATTGCCAAGAAAAACGCCTCTTAATGTGCCAGTGTTCGTCATACAGTAAAGGGAAAAGTCGCGGTTAGCTGTATCTGACTGAGAACCATACAGGGTCTGTAGACGTCTTGGCGAGTAAAAACCAGCTCAGGGTGTTGCTGTTCTGCAACGGAACGTGCTGGAAATCAAGGAATGTATAGGTTCCTGCGGAACTATTGTGGGCTAGAAGCGCGTAAGTTAACATTGGACAAATCGGGCCAGCATGCTCTCATCGAGCTTATATAGGGAGATCGAGACATCAAGTGCACAGAGGTATGCAAGGCTTCCCTGCGCCTGGCGTGAGGGGACAGGTATGTCTGCAGCCTTGTTAATGAACACATAATAGACCCGAGTCAGACACAGGGTTTTTGTTGAGTTACTCCCATATGAACTGAGTAGGGGTTGTTTTCAGGCTTAGACCATGGGGTGATGCTACTATATATGAGATCTATGGTTGGTGCTCGAGACGGTCGCATCTGGTTCTAAAAAAAATAAAGACAACTTTCCTGGCTGGGCAGGTCCAGTCGGATCGACTTGCGACGGCACTACATCAAAACGTTGGTAAATTGCCGTTTACGGAGCATGGGGTTGAGGAATGTGGTTGAGGCTCGTGGCTGAGGGGATTAGTGAGGGGAAATCTGCAAGGCCCCCCCTTCTCTTATTATCCCAACCGCTTCCACCCCAAACTACTAGATGATTCTGCCATGTTCCCCCGGACAGGAGGCTCGTCGCACGGTACGGGCCCCTAGCGCACTCCGGGTCGGGCCATGTCACCGTGCCGGGGGATGCCAATGCGTATTAGGTATATTACACGCATGTCGAATGTCAGTTGACGTAAGCGGCGAGTTTGGCATTGGGGGCCTTGTCCGCACACTGTCAGCCAGGTGCATCGCCCGGGTAGTTGTAATTCAACGCACATCACGTCATTTAGGTGTTTTGTAACAGTGTCGGATGATGTGCGGTATTTGGAAATGCCTGTGTAAGGTAAAGTGGAGCCAGTGTCGTCCAGTTGCATTGCCATAGCGTGATTGCGAAATAATGCCGACTAGATGTCAGCGACCTGCAGCATCACGTGTCGCTTACCTGGCTAATCATGCGCTACCATTCATTCACGCCTGGACAAATGACTTCCTATTTCAGCTTAATTTCGTAGCACTAGACCCAGATAGTAGTTGCCCAGGTAGCTCTGCAACAACAAAGAGCTTCCTGGACGTTTGCCATAGCCTAAGCCTTCCAGATCTGGGCCAGTCAAACAATTCGTTAGGAACCGCCAAGCTTGTCGCATACTCTCACTACAACGTTTATTCAGTCAACACATAAACGGAGGGCCTCTCGTTGAGAAAAAGGACACTTCGTCGATCTTGAACCTTCTCCAGCTTCCCTGTGCAACATCAGAACACCACATCATGGCCAAAAAACTCATCACTATCCTGGGCATTACTGGAACACAGGTGCGTATGTCGTAGTACACACGTCGCAGCTCGTAAACACACTAACGTTACGCGGCTCAGGGTAGTTCTGTAGCCCGTCGATTTCTCTCCCACACCGACTGGTGCATACGCGGACTCACACGCAACCCTAGTTCCCCAAAAGCCAAGGAATGGGCCAACAAGGGTGTCGAAATCGTTAAAGGAGATCACGATGACTTGGAATCCCTCAGGGCTGCTTTCCAAGGTGCTCACGCCATCTTTGCCGTCACAGATTGGGCCGGCTGTTACTCGCGCGTGGCCGGGGACAAGACCCTTCAGAGCGAGGCAGCTAAGGCCGGCCTGTCACTCGAGGAATACGCCGGTCACCTGGAGACGCTACAGGGCATGAACCTGGCAACAGCCGCTAGCGACCCCAATGTCCTTTCTACCCTCGAGAGATATGTCTTTTCCACCTTGGCGCCGGTGAAGCAGATCAGCGGCGGCAAGTACAAGCACTCGTACGAGTTTGACTCAAAAGCCGCAGCTGAGCAGCACATCCGAGACAAGCTTCCGGAACTACGTGCCCGCCTTAGTACCGTCAACATGGGAATCTTCCAGGAGACATGGAGGGAAATTCCCGCATTCAGGCCGCACAAGAAACCGGATGGCACTTTTGAATATGTCCGTCTCAAATGCGACGGCCCACACATAGAAAACCCAGAGGTTGTCGCGTCTCGTGATACTGGTGCGTTTGTCGAAGCCCTGGTTCTCCACCACCCACCCGGCACAGACGTCCTGGGTGCCAGCCAAATCATTTCCAAGGAGGATTACGCAGCTCTCTGGGCTCGTACGCAGGGAGTAACAGCGACAGTGAGAGATGTCGACGAGGAAGAGTATGTCAAGTACCTTCCAGAGGGCTTCGACAAGACTGTCCTCGACGACTTCCGGTTTTTTGCAGAATATGGGTATGCAGGCGGAAACCCCAAGGTCAAGACGCCGGCAGAGCTGGGTATCAAGACAACATCTTTAGAAGATTACTTCCGAAGTGAAGATTGGAGTCCTGTGCTGAAAGGGGAGATGTGATGTTGCTCGTCGGTTGGTGTGATTCGATAATTTCCAACTGTTACACTCATAAGACTGCCCATTAACTTTCAGACAATTAAACTAATTATTCGTAATAAATACTGACGAATCCGCCTTCCCAGAACAAACGTGAAAACAATCATTCATACATACCTCCTGCGCCCTCCTAGTGAAACACTCTTACTTAATATCTTGTTCCGCCGTTTTAATCCCCATCTTCCACCTCCTCAACTATAAACCCGGGCGTTGACAACGGCTTCTCCCCTCTCAAACGACGCCATCGATTAGTCGACTCGAGAATTTCCGGACAGCCGATCATAAGCCAGGCCCATCTTTCCAAAAACGGCTTGCTAACTTCCCAATTCTGTGGATCCCACGGCTCACCCCAGACCACGAGGCCCGTCCACTCGTGCTTGCCTCGCCCCGAATCCATGATGTCGTCAAATAACTCTTGCTCTTCTTCTGGCGATAGAAAATTTTTGGTCGCCAGCAGCAAGTTGTCTCGCATGCGAGGGAGGGGGAACAGGTCGAGCCACGGGTGGTGCCTGATCGATAACTGTACCACGGTCGGTACCAGATTACTCGGTACGGTACCACTTTCCAGCGGCGGCGTCACAGACCTGGCATCGCGTATTGGACCGTCACGTCCAAACGGCGAGACGGCGGCGCACACGAGCCAGTCGAACTGGTAACCCAGCACGGCAGCGTTGCGGGTGAGACCATTGATGATATTGAACTGAATTAGCCGGAGTTTGTGGTCCGCACACGGGTCGCCCGTCATGTAACTTCTTAGCGCCTGCTCGGCAAACTGCTCGAGCACTGCGCGCTCCCGGGCCGCATCCTCTTCCGAGCAGTGGCTGAATGTCGAGGGCACAATTCTGGTAGTGCTGTTACTTCTGCTGCTGCTGCACAACAAAGTCCAAGTGTCCGAGACGGTGGTGTCGGGCGTCGTACTAGCCGCGCGGGACGCGGCATCCGACGAGTCGTCTTCATCATGACTTGTTTTCCGCTTTTTCCGCTGCCTTGCTGTACGCAGATACAAAAGCCGAGCATTAGACTTGGGTTGAGCAGGTAAACCAGAGTTGTACATCTGGGGTTGGGTGTCACTCACAAACGCGTTTGTTCAGTCTGTTCTGGAGCCTCTTGCGTTCCTTTGGGTTCGTTATGCCCGCCCAGTCTTCACCCGGTCGCCGTATATATGCTGCATGTGGCATGCGCTGCAACTCAACACAAGGCGTATATGCCACGGCCATAGTACTGCCATGCTCCATGGTGGACGGTTGGTTGTTAATGGGTGATGCTGGGGTTCAAAGTACGAAGTGGTAGTAGCCCGGACCTAACGTTCCAGCTGGATATAACCAATCTCACGTGATCAGCGTACTTGGCTGCCTTGGCTGACGGAATCCAATGCGCGCGCCAGCTGAATAGGACCACGCTAAGACCTAGCACGCGATCGAAGGTTCTACCTCAGTAGTATGCTCGTTTTCCATTATATTCGTTAGCGAGATCGCCTTCCGCGTGCACTTTGTAGCGCAAACATATCTTATATTGTGGTAATACAAGATCGAGCCCAGAAGACCGAGGACGACCCGCAATCGAGCTAGTATAAAAGAACTGGAATTCAATCGTTGTATTACGTCGTGCGAAGAAAGTAGTCCATCTACTCTGTAAAGAAATCCTGATATATATCCACAGACTGATCACGTGATGTTCCACCACAATATAATTTGGCAGGAGTGGCTATGAGACAATCTACAAGGAGAACGTGGTCGAACGACAATCAAAGCTACTGTACTGTATATATTTTGAGATTGGGCCGCGATGGATAATATCAATAGCATATCTACAGCGACTTGGTCCCGCCCACTGCAAGTACTAGTATTAGCATTGATTGGACGACCAACTTTCCTGTCAACATTAGGATTAATTTCGAACTTCGGAGAGCATTCCAAAGCAATAGTTTCCTAAGTGAAGGTACGTAGTTAGGTAGTAGACAGGTGAGCGATGATGAGATAAGCTATTTAATGCTTCATTGAAGCAGCTTGACCACAGCCTTGTGCCCTCCCTCGGTTGCATACCATAGTGGCGGCAGAAGGAATCATTTGTCATCTGATTCAACCTTGGCCTTGTCTGTTTCAAGTAGTAGCTTAACCACATCATCGTGCCCTCCCTTGGCTGCCCATGAGAGCGGTTTCTGACCAGAATCATCCTCTGAATCAATCTCGACCTTGTCTATCTCAAGGAGTAGCTGAAATACGGCCTTATGCCCTTTCTCAGCTGCCAAAGAGAGCGGCGTCCGACCGGACCACCTGACCTTACAGTTCACATCAACCTTACTTGTCTGAAATATTAACTTGACCACACCATCGTGCCCTCTCTCAGCGGCCCACAATAGTGGCGTGCGATCCCAATCAACTATTCTTCAAGTTCAGATCGAAGCGATCTTTTGCAAGTAGTAGGTATACTATAGCATCATGCCCGTTTTCTGCAGCCCATAATAGCGGTGTTATATCATATCTATCTTCTAATATGTATAGATACTGTATCTCAAATGCTGTCTCATAGCCCTAGACTGCCTCTTAAAGTTTTTTCACGCCTTTTTAGACTCTCCTATATATCTCAATACTTGTGCAATATTCTATATTCTAGTCGTCTTTTCTAAAGAGCCTTCAAGTTCTGTCGAATATCTTAGCATCCGATCGTATCCTTTTAAGTATTACAGTCTCTCTAAAGGGGTTTTCTAGTCCTAGGTAGGTGTAAGATCGTAGATAAACTATATTCCTAATTGTAAAAGTTTTAGCCCATTGATATGTTTATCTAATATTAGAGCTTTCTCTAAAGGCCTAGTTATAATCGCAATAACTTCGAAATAATTATAGCAATCCTATAACGGCGCAGGCAAGACTACTCGGATCAGTATCGGCAGTAGTGTCACTCAGAGGCATATGGGAGTGCGTGGGACATCAAACGAGCCTTGATTCGAATAGCACCTATAGGCCTTGTACAAAAGGATATTAAAAGTCTACAGAGCTAGCTACAGGGAGTGTCTCCTTATATACTTATCTTAGTAGGATCCGAATCGGATCCGACCTCACAACGAGTGGTTGATGAAGAGGGCAGCGAATACTACCTCCGATCCGGCACTGGGATTGGTCCGATACTTGGCGAAGTTGTAACATCGTTACAAATCCTAGATAATCGGTAGGTTTAGAGCTTCTTAGAGAAGGCAAATTATATCTCTTTCTTAAACGGATCTTACTAACTAATCCTAGAAGAGTTAAACGAGCGCTCCTCTTTCGATTCTTAATAATAATATCTATACTTTCTCTCGTATTGTAAATAGTGTTATTATATTCCAATAACACTCTACTAAGAATATAGCCCTTACTTTTAATTACTATAATCTTCTAATTAACTCCCCTAACTTTTATAGATATCTCTTTACCTAGTAGTGTCAGAATATGGGTATATATTGGGTGGTGGACGAAATCCGGGTGCGAATCGGAGCACTCGGACTCTGTGGATCAGTTGGATTAGTGAGCACGCACGATCCACCTCGATCATACTCAGCGGATCAGCGCGGATCAGATCAGACACATAAAAAAACAAGAACAACAGATCAGATCAGATCAGATCAGATCAATCAACCGAATCAATAATCCATCACAGTTTACTCCCATCTTTGATAACCCATCACAATCTGACAAGTAGATACTTAGTTAATATAAGAGTTCTTCCTATAGAACGCTATAGCTAGGTAATATATTAGCTTTACTAAGATTATTAGAGATTTTTTCTGTTGGAGATCTAAGCTAATCAGCTCAACTGTGATAGAATCTGGGTGTTCGGCACCACACCCGGATTCTTCAATCAATCGATCCCTGAACCAATTCAACATCCCTGAACCAATTCATCTATCTATCGGAATTATTATTGCGCAATCTACTATTATTTCTCTTAGTTATCGTTTTAGTTAATGTAAACAGCGTTAATCTGTATAATTCGTTTAAAAAGGGGTATTGTAGGCGTGTCAACGCCGCGTGGAGGTTTTTGGTGATGGGTAGGTTATTTCTGCTTGTAGAATTGTGTTCCAGTATGAAGATAGACTGAGGATTTCCTGAACGATTCTATATGTAGGACAAAGCCTCGTATAGATGCGCTCGTCTGCTTGGTTCCTGCAGAGAGTAGTGGAAGAGCTCACATTGAATGGGGGCCGTCTCGTCTTCACTAGGAAGTAGACGAAGTAAGCGAATGCTGGCTGACGACAAAGGTTCGCGATAACAATCAGGAGACGGGAAAGCAGACATTGTGCTCTAAAATGTGAACTGTGTGCATGTTGGATAGTCCTGGTGGGGAGTCTGGTGAACCTAACAAAGTCGTTCCATCGCTTCTGCCTGGACATTTGGCAGCCACCCCCCGCTAAATCACGTGAGATGCGACCAATGGGTATAGAGGTAAAAGTGGCCAGCTGAGTGTGCAGGGCAGAGGCCAAATTCGCTAGCGACAGTAATTACACTTGTACTCTGATATTGGACCTTGAGGAAGGGTAACTTTAAACAAAATGTCGTGTCAATACATCTTATGCCACAGGAGTCATAGTCACATATATAACACGTATACCTCCTACCAAACGCTGAACAAAAACCATAGGAATTCACCTTGATTTATCCCTTGCAAACTCTACTCAGACCTAACTACCAAATATGTTACACTTAATTCAGTCCCTTTACGCTGTATCTCAACGCGCTCTTAGCTCGCGAGAAAACATGCACACATTAGATGCTAAACGCCAACAGGTAATCATGGCCCTTCCCCTCCCCCCTCCGAAGAGATACACAAGAGTAAATATGACAAGACAACGCTTCACGCAAGCAACTCACTATACACTCACTTACACAATTGGCTTCTAGTCCACGCATCATACAAAACGCTTAGCCTACAGAGGTCTCTACTTCTCTTTATATAATCTTTTTCTAGTTAGAAGTAGCTACCACGAAGGTACTACTAACATTCTAAAAAGCTAAAAGCTCACTAAGAGCTGGGTTTGGATATTGTAATGCTAAATAGAAATGTATACTATAGGATATATCATCAAAGATAGTAGCAGAGATATATATAACAGCGTGACGGTAGGTAGCTTCATCACACTATATTTTAGTTTTTTCTCTAGAAAGTATTGGCTAAAGTGCTATTCTCCCTTGCCTATCCTACGCCCTGGGCTCCGCTCCTGCATCTAATAGCAGCTGCTCTACCCTCCCGTGACTTCCCTTGACTACCCATTTCAGTACTGTTGTCCCATACTTGTCTGTCGCGTTAACATTCGCCCCATTATCTATCAATAACTGCACCATCGCCTCGTTCCCTGCCTGAGCTACCCAGTGCAGCACCGTCATCCCATACTTGTCCCTCGCCTCGAGGTCCGCTCCTTTATCTATTAGTAGCTGCATCATCGACTTGTTCTTTGCCCGAGCTACCGAGTGTAGCATCGGATTCCCATAGTTGTCCTTCGCCTTGAGGTCCGCTCCTCTGTCCACCAGCAGCCGCACCATTGCCTCTTTTCCTTCAGAAGCTGCACAGTGTAATGCCGTCTTCCCATAACTGTCCTTCCGGTTCACCCACCAGCAGTGCATAGGTGTCCACCTGAATTTAGCCAGCACCGCTTCTACCCATGGTGCAATTTCCAAAGCGCATGCTATGTGCAATAATGGTGGTACCTCATCTTCATATCCTCTTATCCTCCTAGAATAAGTCCTCCACCAATGATCGCGCAAAGGAGATACTCTTTGAAGGAAAAATTCAGAGAAATTCAAGAGCTTTGCTGCTAGTGCATAACAGCTCTTCGCGTGCTTAGGCCAATAGAGCGTTGCATATCGCAACAGCGGAGACACTTGAGAATCTAGCATAGCGCCTAGATTGGGAATTCTGTCTCGTAAGTCGCTTTGCGAAATACAGTCAAGACACTTTTTTGCTAGCTCTAGGTGCGCACTTTCTAAGTTGAATCGAAACATCTCAAGTACTGCATCACTATCGCACTCTATGCGCAGTAGGTAGTCTCGCGCTGACTGGTGGACGAGGCTGATAGTCTGACCCCATGTCCTTAGTAGAGGTCCACACAGAGCAACAGCGTCGCGTGCTACTTGTTCCACAGTCATTTGGGGAGTAGCCTGGATGCCTACTGCCGCCGCTAGCTCGTCCAGCCGCAGAGGGCGAGCAGCCACAGTCACCCACTGCAGGATTGCCCGGCTTAGTGTCCTCTGCTTTGCTGGGATTCGCAGCAGCATACGACTGTATATCGCCGGAAGGCCGCTTGGCAGATCCTCAAGCGTCTCCCAAATCTCAATGCATGTCTGCTTCTGCGACAGCTCGTACATTGCGAAGCCTACCCATAGAAATGTTCCTTCGGTGCGTTGGAGAAGGGCGTCGTGTACAGATTTGCGAAAATTGTCCTCGAAGCCCTCGATGCTAGACAGCTCCTCTACTCGGGCGGACACGAACAGCTCAATATCGCTAACCACTCTCTTATTGTTATCAGGATCTATCCTCACCCTCGTCGTGCAGCCTCGCAGGCCAGGCAGGTCTCGGCTAAGGATCACTAGCTTGAACGCACTATTCGTCGACGATGGCGTTGGATTTGCAAGTAGGCCTACGAGTCTAGGCAACAGTCCTCTCAGCGTGCTGTCCTCGCACTCGTCGAGTCCATCAAGCACGCAGAATACAGTCCCAAGCTCAACGTCGGTGATGATATTGCTGAAGATAATCCAGAGCGTCTCCAACGACGATAGCGTCTGCTGTATCCTCTCTGGTGGTTTAAAGTACGGCAGCGCGTACTTGACTAATAGTGGACGCTTAATAATAATCTGGTGCACTAGCCCGCGCAGTACTGCTATTGCTGTGTTGCGTCTCTTGTCCTCGGCGCTGCAGAAGAAGAATACCAGGTCTGCATTGTCCATGCGCGCTGTGTGTTCCTTTAGCTGCTCTGTCAGAAAGACAGATATCATAGTCTTGCCCTTGCCGGGCCCGCCAGAGATCCATAGCAGGCGAGTATCGCCGTTGTCATCTCCATCATTATCTCTGCCGCTATCGCTCTTGAGCCAGGCGCGGTAGGTCTCGTTCTGCGTGATCCACTCACACGTACCCGCGACTCTCGTACCTTTCGCGCTAATCACGCTCTCGCGGTCGACGTCGGGATCAGTGAGATACAGTGCGTTGCGACACGCGACGGCCTCTTCGTCCTCGGCGTCTATCAAGCAATCGTATCAGCTGCAGGCACCCGAGAGAGTGAAAGTTTCAACTATTCAGGGCGGAAGCGAGGTGGATTGACTAACCTTTCAGGGTGAAAATGTTCGGTACCTGTAAATCGCCTCGTACATAGGCAACAATTTGCACCCCGTTGCCACTTACATGTCCTCCTCTAATGTCGATCTTTTCTGGGTCGCTCCCCATTGGGGTTTCGATCGATGCATCAAAATATTAGTGACAAGAGTATAGAAATGTCATAGGACAGCAACTTCTGGAACAACAAATAAATCATTCGTTAGTATGCAAGTACATGCAGCCCGCCGTGGTGGCAGTTGCAGCCTCTTTATACTCACCTCATGTATCGTACTACTCTTGGAAAGCCTACATAGCATTCGCTAGCTGTAAGCAAAAGTCCTCGCAATCAGTGACGCGGGCTGATGCGTAGCAGGGAAGATACATATTTAGATAAGCGGTTCCAACCAGTAGAAGACAGGGTTAATGGGCTAGGCCGTCTTGCATACTGCGGGGAAAGTCATGCCACTCGCAGCTACGTACTTAAGTACTTACAGCCTGCACCCGGAAGGCCACTAAAACATCACCTACAGATCATCTACATCTACTTTTGCATGAGCTCTGGAGGCACTCGATATTGCACATGTCATGTTTCACACCACTAGCAATTTAGGCACGCGTGAGAGCGGAGAACATGATGAAGTGTCAATTGTCTTGTGGGCAAGGATAAGGCGGAAAAAAAGGCATTATAGTATAGCCCGCAAGTACGCCTCAATAACGCCACATGCAGGCGCTAAGTCTCAGCCCCTCTTGAGTCTCAGCCCCTCGTTAGACTCAGCCCCTCGTTAGTCTATTACCGGACCCGGCGTCTCCGTCCTGCGCATAATAACAAGTCAGAAGAAGTACAATAGGAAATAATTTTCATATCGATTCCACAAGCCGGTTACTCTCTGAAAAACGGATCTCTTTCACGTCATGGCGGATCCCCTCAGCATAACCGCCAGCGTACTAGCAGTTGTTACTGCTACAATCCAGAGCGCCCAGTTCGTCGTTACAACAATCGATAACATTAAAAGCGTCCCAGATACGGTTAAGGATATCAGGAACGAGTTGACCGCTCTTAACCTGATCCTCCAACATCTACAGCAGCGCATGGTATTAGCCGCGCAAAATACAACTGAAAGTCTACTAGCTGGTCCAATTATTACGCGTAGCCTTGAAAACTGCGAAGGCGCATGTAAACGCTTCAGTGAATGGTTGAACCGGAGTATGCGACACTCGACTGAGGACAAGCTGTCCAAGGTCGACAGGTCAAAGATCGCAATTTTCGGCCAAAAGAGGATCGATGCCTTCAGGGGCCAACTAGATAACTATAAAGCCACGCTTCAACTTGCGCTTACGACTGTAGTAATGTAAGTATTGCAACATCCATTAGTAACACTATTCAATTGTGCAGGTAACTAAAGCAAACATGCTAGCCTCTCCACTCCAGCATTTACGCCAGACACAATATCCGAGAAGGCTAAACAGTTGGAAAAACATGAGAAGGATATCGGACAAAAGATTGCTGAGACCAAAAGCGTTGAAACCAAGATTGAGGAGGAGATAAGAAAGCTAAACATAGCTTCAGGCATCACAAGCAGCAACACAGACCAAGCGCAACAAAAGTCCTTTCCAGCCTCGGTCGATGACGAGTCTAACGAAGCAATGAAGGAACTAATGAGCGAACTGCAGCACCTGAAGTGTTCGAGCCAGGCATACTGTCAACTTAGCGAGGAGGCCCTTAGCAAGACAATGTCCCAACGTACTGGAACCAATGTGTCGATAAGAGGAGTTACAGTGACGGACCAGGGACTCATAATTAATGGAGTCATATCAGAAACAGGTGAAGAGCTGAAGATTCAGTTGGAAATCTCAGAAGTCACTGTTAAAGACCAGGGGATTGCGGTAAACGTGGTTGCGGACAAACTGGATCTCAATCCGATCCTTGCTGCGCGCAACGAAGCTGTGAGACTCCATGCAGGAGACAAAAAACATGTCGAAGGCAAGACGAGTGGGCACATTCTTGGTCGTCAAGCAACCGTAGAAAATGCTGGAGTGGCTGAGGTCCAGTCGCCTACTGAACAGGTCAAGACTAGCCGCATACTAAGATTGTCTTAGAAATGGTAGCTCCTCTGGGAGAACAAAATATGCATTCCTTTTTGGAAACCAAGATGCTAAATTCAATAGATGAACATATAGTTATACATATTTACATAAGAGGAAAAAAGGACTATTAAGCACTTTTCTAATTACTAATGGAAAATATATAACAGCTACTTGAAATGCGATTGATAACAAAAACGCCCAGACAAAGGAAACATACTCAAACCATAGCTCTGGTGGTCATTTACTGCTAATAGCCTTGGCCAATCCATTCGCAGCCTGCTTACCCAGCTCCTCCAACGTACCAAAGCCCAAAAGTTGTAGTACGCTAATGTCAAAGCCAAACGTCTGTCTCCACCAGTTGCGCAGCTCGATGCCGACGAGCGAGTCGAGACCAAGTTGCTGCACAGGCATCGTGATGTCGAGCTCTTCGTCATCGGGTCGTAGCAGCAATCGCATCAGTTGCTTCCCGATCTCAGCGCCAAAGTAGGCGGCAGTCTCAGGCTTGGCGAGTACCTCGGCATCGTTCCTGGCCGCGGAGAGGAACGCCTTGAAGCCGTCGTTGCCATTGCCTGCCTTGCCCTCGTCTCCGTCGCTGATGTTGTACCACACGCCTGTCCGGAGGTCTTTCTTCCAGAAGGTACGGTTTTCGGGATGGCTGAGTGACTTGTCGGAGCCGAAGCCCGTGGCAAATGTGTTCTTGTGGGCAAAGGGGCTCTTCTTTGTGTTGATGTTGAGCGAGGGCACGGGGTATGACGCTGCTGCCCGGAACGCCTCGATCATCTCAGACTCTGTGACGCCCGAGTAACCGTTTTTGATGAGCCTCTGCAGCAGCTGCTGATCACGGGCGGCGTAGCCCATGTCTGCGACAGCACCAATGTCGATGGAAGATGCTGGAAGCCCGTTGCTGTTGCGCCACAATGCAAAGGCGTCCAGGAAAGTGTTGGCGCCCGCGTAGTTGGCCTGACCAGGCTGACCGATGACGCCAGACATGGATGACAAGAACACGAAGAAGTCGAGTTTGATACCGGCCCCAACTGTAGCCTCGTGGAGGTACCAAGCACCCTTGACCTTTGGACTAGTGGCCTTGATCCACTGCTCCAGCGTCATGTTGCGGAATGCCTCATCCTGAAGGAACATGGGTGAGTGGAGAATGCCCTTGAGGTTGGTTGCTTGCTTGACGGCGTGGAAGACGTCTTCCTTGTTGCTTATGTCGCCCTTGACAAGAACTACTTCGCAGCCCATGCTCTCAAGCTCTCGGATGGTATCAATGTCTTCAGGGCGTGTTCCAGGGTTTCGTGAGAAGCAGACGATGCGGCGGGCTCCGTTCTCAACCAGGTGCCTGGCAATGACGGTGCCGATACCACCCAAACCTCCTGCGAGCAGGTATGAGGCTGTCTTGTCAATCATGAACAAGTCATCAGCGACCTTGATCGTGTTGGCGTTAACCTTGAGCTCGCCATCTGCGTCCCTGAGCTGCAGAACGACCTGGCTCAATTCCTTTTCCTCTTGCACGTGCTTGATGGCGTCCTCAACGCCCGCAGCCTCGTACACCACCCGAGAGGTGAGTGGAGTAATGCTGCCTTCTTTCAAATACCTCACGGTCGACTGGAGTAGTCTACAAAAGAAAAGTTAGCTGTGAGATCGATGGCACTAGGCGATCTTCGCATATCCACTTACCCCTTGACAGCAGACGGCTTCTTGGCTACCAGAGCCTCCAAATTGACGCCAGTGTAGCTTCTCCCTCCCAAGAATGCGTTCAGCTCCAGCTTACCCGCACCGACAAGATCCGTAGTGCCAATCTCAATCATTTTTCCGAACTCAGCGACTGCCTTCCAGGTAGCGTGCAAGAGGTCGCCAGATAGCGAGTTCAGAGCAAGGTCAACGCCCTCACCACCCGTTGCTTCTAGAACACCTTGCAAGAAGCTGTCATCCGTGGATGAGAAGATATGACTCTTTGGAACACCAAAGTTTTCAATGAGGTATTTGGCCTCCTCCTCGGTCTTAACAGTTGCATAAACATCTGCCTTTGACGCCCTAGCGAGTTGCAATGCAGCGAGGCCAACATTGCCAGTGGCGTTGTGGATGAGAACAGACTGTTGATCATGTTAGCTCAAGCATACTCACTTTCCTCTATTTCGTGAGCAAAGATAGAGGGGAGGTTTGCTTACCTGTCCAATTTGTAGGTTTCCGGTAGTGTGCAGAGCTACAAGTGCCATTCCGAATGCAGCAGGAAGAGATGCTGCTTCTTCGAACGAGATGCTATCAGGAATCTTCTCAATCAGCTTCTCTGAAACGCGTAGATGCGAGGAGAAGCTTCCAGAGCCAAGGCCAATTACACGGTCGCCCACACCAAAGCCCTTGACATCGGGTCCGATGGCAGAGATTCTACCAGCAGCGCTTCTGCCCAGACCTCCGGCAGGGTAAGGGCTGTTGCCCATGACTTCGGCGACATCCTACAAACGAATTAGATTTTGTCCATTGCACAAGGTGAGCGTGATAAAGGAAAAGAAAACGTACCTTAGGCGTGAGTTCAGAGTAGAAGACCTCGACGTCAACCTGGTCTCCAACCAGAGGCTCAGTTCGACGCGACAACCAGCCTAGAGAGTTTAGACGGCCAGGCTTCTCAGCCACCAGAGATACGCGCTCGTTAGCAGAACGGCTAGAAGTGCGTTCGTCACCAAAGGTGAAGGGATAGAAGCGAGGTACATTGATAGTGTCGTTGACAATTGCGTACTCATAGTTAGGCCTAAAGAAGTCATCTTCCTTCTGCTTTTGGAAGTGTGTGAAAGCATCGGCGACGAGATCCAGTGATGCGCTTACATCATCAACCTCGCAGGTAGCAAGGTCGATGGTGTCTTCGTGACGAATAGAGCGGAGGGCACCAACCACGGTCGCATATCGTGGGTCTGCAGACTGCATTTGAGATGGACGGGTGATCCAGAAGAAACCCCGGTCACCAATATTGGCAATGAACTTTTGCAAAGTCTGGAAACGGTGCTGGTCAATATCTTCGAAGAAGGGACTTTCCTCGTCAAGAAGACTGATAACATATTGAGACTCTTGCGGCAGCTCATCCCCGAAACTACACTTGCTGACCTTGTAGCCTCGGCTCTGAAGCTTCTGGCTGACAGTATCAACATTCTTGCCATCATGCTTGTACGCTAGCACAGCTACATGCTTATTCACGGCGGGCTTGGTGTCTTCTTCCGGTCTCGCGATGATGACAGCGTGTGACTGGTACGGAGCTGGCGAGTCTAGCGCAATGGCTGGAGTAGCGAAGCCAGCGCGCTTCAACTCGGCCTCCCAGCGCTCCGGAGAAACGTAGGGTTCGTCGGCTCGCCCGTCATTTTCGCCAATCCACCATTCATCAAGGAAGCCAAGAATGCAGTTGACCCACTTCGTCTGTGTATTAAGCTCTTGCAAGAGGAGTCGGCCTCCGGGCGCCAAAAGCTTACGAATATTAGTCAGAGAACTGGACAAGCTTGGAGTAGCGTGGACACAGTTTGTCGCGACAATGAGATCGTACTTGTCATCTTCCTTGAATCCCTGCTCGGCCGGATCCTTGGAGATGTCCAGGGCACGGAAGTCCATGTTGTCGACATCCTGGAACTGCTTCTTGAGTCCGGCAAGAGTGCTCGACTGAGGATCGGTCAAGGTATACCTATAGTAGAGGGAGACGTTGTTGGGAAGACTCAGATCCTTGATGATAGACGAGGCCAATTCTCCCGTGCTGCCACCAAGTTCCAAAATACGAAGACTAGGCCTTGCATGAGCCAAGCTCCTGAGGAACGCTGACTTGTCAGTAGTGTTCGCTGCATTATAGAGCTTTGTAAAAAGATCATCATGCGAGAGGACTTCGAAGATGGTCTTTTCACCGGTCAACAACTCGACAATATTCCCACCAACTTCCAAGACACAGTCAGCAGCGGGAGCAAGCGGCGATCCAGCCAAGCTCTCTCCGATTGCATGGGCTCTTTCAACGATTTGTTCCATACTGAGGGCTTGTGCTGGGTGGTTCTTATCGAGGGTTTGGTATTGACGACCAACCCAGGCTGCGAACCGCTGGATCGTGGGGTTCTCCACTAGTTTGACATCGTCGATACATCTCTGGAAAAAGACATAGCAGAGCTCAGTCAGCTCTTGGAATAGAGGCGCCCACTTTGCGCCATCGACCTTGGATTCGATGAGAGAAGCCACATCGACAAAGTCCACGTGAGGCTGCCAGCTTAGACGTGCGCTGATGGGAAGCTTGTGGACGACATCTTTGTCACCCTGTTCGATAGGTGTGAATGCTGCCTTGGGCATGTCCATTACCGCCTTGTCGTCTGCAATGACTTGGAAACGACCTCGGATTTCACCACTGCCAGGCTGAACAACTGTTGATGCTGATGCAAACATTCCTGCCTCCGGATCGCTACGGAAAATGGTCACCTCCTCGATCAATGTAGGCATTGCGGCGCAGTTGCTTGCATCAAGCTTGCCAGATCTAGCAGCAACAAGTCCCATCTGGAGAGCAGCATCGATGACTGTTGGGTGAAGGTGATACTTGCTCTCGTCTCCATTCAAGTTCTTAGTAAGACTGCTCACAGCCCTGGTCTCTAGAGGATCTGCACTGATCTGGTCTAGACGCTGGAATGCTGTTCCATATTGCATTCCAGATTTTGCGAGAGTGTTAAAGATCTTAAACGTGTCCAACTTGCGAGGAAGCGACTTGACCTCTTCAGCCTGCTTTGGCCCGGCGGATGGAACGGCCGACACTCGGCCGACACAGTGCTTCACCCATGAGTTACCATTGTAGGAGGCAATTGAAAATTCCCACCACTGGCTGTCTGTAGTGTCAGTCAGACGGAGAGGGCGGAGATTTGTAACGATCTCGGTATCAACACCCTCCTGCAACATCAGGGCCTGGCTGAGCACCATATGGGAAAGGCTATAGGAATCCTCGATGCCACTCAGCTGTCGAATCGCTTCGCCCGCCATTGCAAAATAACCTGCGGCAGGGAAGACGATAGCACCCTGAACTTGGTGGTCTCGAAGCCAAGGAGCGTCTTCAATGTTGATGACATTCCTCCAGCTGGGCTCAAGGCTGGTGCTCTCCAACTGTTGACGTCCTAGGAGCGGGTGCCTGGGGAACTTGGGGAACCTCCACTCTTTGGACATGCGAGACTCCACCCAGAACTCGCCATCATAGTGCCAAGGGTAACGGGGAAGATCTGGAAGCGTCTCTCCGGCAGGGGCAATGGCCTCATAGTTGAGCGGGACATTCAGCTCAAAGAGCTTACCGACAGCGGTCAAATAGGATTGCACGCAATCTTCGTTACGGGTCATTACCGAAAGGTATGGCGGAGAAGCAGATGCCTTGGCGAAGATCTGTCGTGCTGGACCGGCCAGAGCTCCATGTGGACCGACTTCAAGGAAGGCTGGGTTCTTGACATGCTTCAGCAAACCTGCCACAGCAGGACTGAAGAGAACAGGTGATTCGAGGTTCTGCTGCCAGTATTTGGCATCTAGCTTGCGTTGCTCTGGCTGTCCCGTACCAGTAACACTAGAGAAAAAGGGCTTGGTGGCTTGCTTGCCTACGAGGTGCGGCTCAATCATGGCATGGTATTCAGCTCCAATCTCACGCATGTGGTATGAGTGGTATGCCTTTTCTACCTTGAGAAGTCGAGCTGTGATGTCGGGGTGTGCTTCTTTGACACGGTTGACAGTGTCTTGTACCGTTTCGGCATCACCTGAGAGGGTGACGCTCTGAGGGGAGTTCTCGCACGCAACGACAACATGAGGTGCGTTCAAAAAGGGCTCGACTTCATCCCAGCCGAGACCTACAGCTGCCATGGCACCCTTTCTCTTCTGGAGCTTGGCAGCCTGTCCACGTTGGTAGGCTCCAATGATAGCTTCCTTTGCAGTAAGCGCCCCAGCAGCGTACGCACCAGCAAGTTCACCGCTGCTGTGACCAACGACTGCCGCCGGCTCGACACCGATGCTTGCCAAGAGATCAACCAGGCCAATCTGAACGGCAGTACATAGTGGCTGTGAGAGCTCTGCCTTCTGGACTTGCGAAATTTTGGCTGACTTCAAGAGCTCTTGTTCGATCGTCCATTCAGGAGGCTGGGAGATAGTTCGAAGGTGCTTGTCCAGCGCCCTGATAGTCTTTTGGAAAACTGAATCATCGCGCAGGAGTAGCTCACGACCCATGCGGGGCCATTGTGCTCCTTGACCTGTGAAAACCATGACGAGGTTGACAGGCTGACCAGGAATCTTCCTGCCCTGGGAAGCCGGAGTCTCATTAGCACCCACGACCTTGAAGGACCGGTGAGCGAGGTGCTCACGCCTGTTAGCAAGGGTGTAACCAAGGTCGCTAATCTTTTCGGGTTCATCGGCGTGCTTCTGGACCCAATCTTCGTAACGAGTGATAGTCGACTTCAATGAGGGAGCAGAACCTGCTGAGAACAGAAGCAACTGTGCATCTGGCTCCAGGTCTGCGTCTCGGACCACCCGCTTGGGAATATTGAAGCTCCTTGCCGAATCAACAATGACATGCGCGTTCGACCCACCAAGACCGAAACTGTTTACACTGACACGCTCACATCGATCCTCAGGGAAGGGTGTTGGTTCAACAGGAACAGTAAGTTTGGCTTCCTTGAAAGGAATCTTCGGGTTCGGAATAGTGAACTTGATGTTTGGTGGGATTGTGCGGTTCTCCAGGGACATGACAGCCTTGATCAATGAGACGAGACCAGAGGCACCCTCAGTGTGACCGACATTGGGTTTCACAGAGGTGATGTGAATACCCTTCTCTCCGAACACCCTAGCAACTGCTCCGGTCTCTATAGGATCGCCGACGCTTGTGCCAGTTCCATGGCATTCAAAGTATGCTGTCTTGGAGAAATCCTGAGCAATCGTTGTTAGTCATGCTCTCTCAGTCGTGTTGTAACCTTGCCCGAAGCAAAACAGGACTAATGCCCATGATGTTCTGGCAAGAACAGTTACTTCAAGATATTTACTTACCTTAATACCAGCCTGCTTGTATGCCAGTCGAATCATAGCCTCGTGCGCATATCCATTGGGCTGCGTGATACCCTGCGTCTTGCCATCCGAGTTTGCCACTGCTGCTCTGATGACGGCCCGGATTGGGTTTCCATCGCGAATAGCAGCATCTAGGGGCTTTACAAATACTGCAGTGAATGCTTCACCACGTGCATATCCGTCCGCATCAGCAGAGAAAGTCTTGCAAGAGCCGTTAGGTGACAGAATACCCTTCTCAGTCATCTGCTGGGTCATGCCAGGTGCCAGGATTAGATTACTGCCAGCTACAATGGCACCCTCGCAGATTCCTCGTTGAATGGCGGCAAACGCCTCAGCGAGACCTGTCAGTGCAGATGAGCAAGCAGTGCGGATAGTCATGCTATACAATGTCAGCCGCTCAGTACTTGCGAAATCGGAATGGTGGAGCAAACCTTGGTCCGGTCAATCCAAACTCATAAGAGATACGATTCGCAAGCATCCAGTCTTGGTAACCATCAATCTTATTTGCACCGTGCCAAAGCGGGTCTCGGTTCATCATCTCTCCCCAGTCCTCGCACATGTTTCCGAAGTAACAACCAATCTTTTTGCCCTAGTGTCAATGTTAGCAGGAGTGGATATATTTCTGAGGATAGTTCGAAAGAGCGTACTCTAAAGTTGGCTTCTCCAGCGTCCTCGAGTGCCTCCATAACCACTTCCAATAGGTGTCGTTGCTGAGGGTCAGAA
Source organism: Bipolaris sorokiniana ND90Pr (assembly GCF_000338995.1). Taxonomy (NCBI): domain Eukaryota; kingdom Fungi; phylum Ascomycota; class Dothideomycetes; order Pleosporales; family Pleosporaceae; genus Bipolaris; species Bipolaris sorokiniana. The sequence goes on along the minus strand of NW_006911901.1, from coordinate 1,603,889 downwards.
AACTCGACATCGGCACGGCTCATAGAAAACCGACTGGTATCCATGGCACCGAGCTTGACATCTTCGTCAAGGAAGTATCCATATTCAGTGGCTACAGTCGTAGGCCGCTTTGTGGTTTCGTGGTAGGCTGACACGTTGTAACGTGACATTGGAACTCGGACCCTGCCGTCCCCCTTGTTGATGAGGAACTCCCAGAATTCCTGAGGAGTGGTATTTCCTCCAGGGAGTCGGAGACCCATACCACAGATTGCGATGGGGATGGTCTCCTTGTTAGCATCATCCACGTGCAAGCCATTGGTGCCATTGGCATGCGATCCGCCATTGATACCGTTCTCGTGCGAACCACCATTGACATAGCTGTTGGTGCCGTTAGTACCGTTGGTACCGTTAGCATGACCATTAGTACCATTAGTACCGTTAGCGTGGCCATTGGTGACGTTCGTTCCGTTTGTGATCGACATGTTTGCTGCTGGATAAAAATTCTTGTCGGAAAGATGTCACGAGATTCCCTGTGGATGACTTCTGGGGAGAGATTGTTTGCGGAAGAAGCGTGGTGATGATCGCGAGTTGTCTTGCTTTCAATCTGAGGGACTTTGGATTCTAATTATCCTCCTACAACTCCTCGACATCTTCGGGCCATGAAGCCATGAAAGCAACATCGGTTGTCGGAGTGAACGCCAACGGAACTGAGCAGGCAGCATCCATTCTCCCCGGTTGCTGAACCTCGGAATCTAGACCTCATACGAGACTCTATCGGTCCTTGGTAGCAAACGTCATTAGCACTCCGAATCACGATCTAGGCACAACAATCGGTGCGTACGCAGCCGGGCTTGTAGTCAAACTTGAAAGAAACATCAAGCAATACGCCCCGAACGAGCTCATTTTCAGCCGCCTCCGATCTGATGGAACGAGCTGCAACATGCGCTTGGCTGACCGTGGTAGGGATTGCGGCTAATCACAAAACCCACTCCGATGCATCACGCCAAGAGCCCGTGAGTCACGTGATCGACTTGGCCCATGCAAGAATATCCGTTACTCTAGAAAGTTCTTACTTTGAAAAAAAATAAGCCTTTCCCTGCGTTAACCTCCTACTGGAATATCGGAGTTTCCATTCCGGTAAGACGTGGCGCTCAAACGAGATTTTGCTGATTTGTAGGTGGTTGTTCAATATGTGACACAAAACTTGTTTGTATTTCGCAAGGCCGACACTTCACTGAGATTTTGCGGCTCTCGGACGCGGTAAAGAATTTCGGCATCCAGTATGTTTCGAACTCGTTTGGTGCCCGAGAGGGATCGACCCGGACCCAGGGTCTCAGGCACGCTTTTCGCGTGCAACATCGGCCGTGAGGTCTATAGGAACTTTCCGTCAATGTTGAGTAGTAAGGCCGTGAAACGGACAGAGAAGTCTCTTTCCCTAATCAGTAAATGCTTTTGTATTTACCTCAACACACCGCAATATATAAATGTAAATGTACATCCCCAATAACACTCAATGATCACCACACAGAATCCTGCCACTCTTTGCGAAGAACTTGGCTACTTTCACGTCAAAGACATCATCCACCAGATCCTTCTTCAACTTCGACAGCTCACTACTTTACTCCCTCGTCATCATGGTAGCCAAGACCGCTGAGGGCACGAAAGATCTCGGGGCCCAATGGAGAGAAGAATGGGCTGCTGCGCAGAAAGTCAAGGCGCCGAGCATGAAAAACAGCTCGGTGTTCTACCGCAACATTGAGGAGGAGCTCGACATCAACCGAAAGCAGGGTCTATCGTTCCCAATCCATCTCCCTAGTCACACTGTTGATTTCTCCACTTGCGATGTTCTCGGGATGAACCATACTGGCGCACTGAGGGAAGAGTTCCTCAAAGAACTTGACGCCAACCCTAACTTCTACATGGGCGCGGGCGGCTCGCGACTGTTGGACGGAACTACGACGTACCAAGATAACTTCGAGAAGGAGCTGGCAGAGCTTATGGGTGTCGAGTCGGCGCTGGTAGTTCACTCTGGATACACCGCCAACCAGGCCATCTTCTCGACCGTCCCGAGATCTGGCGACGTGATTGTCTACGACGAGTTGATGCACGCTACGGCACTTTCCGGCATGAAAATCGCTTTGGCATTAGATCAAAGACCCTTCCGCCACAATGATGTAGACCACTTTATTGAAGTCATGGAAGGCGTCAAGGAATCGAACCCACTCGTCAAAGCTGGCAAGCGTTGTGTCATCGTCGGTGTCGAGAGCTACTACAGTATGGACGGTGATATCTGTCCTCTGAAGGAGCTCATCGAAGCCGCCAAGGATATTTTTCCTCAGGGTAACGCCCAATTCATCGTGGATGAGGCCCACAGCTTCGGTGTTTGCGGCCCTGAGGGAACTGGCTTTGTTAGAGAACAAGGTCTCACCGATGAAGTTGCAGTCACCATGGTCACGTTTACCAAAGCTCTGGGCGGATGTGGTGGTAAGTATACTCGATATCCTAACTCTATGAGTAATGCTGATATTCCTCCAAGCGGCCATCTTGTCCAACAATACGATTCGCTCGCTCCTCACTACTCAAGCTAAGATGTTCATTTGCTCCGTTGCACCTCCGTTCACTCTGGTAGCGTCATGCCGTGCTGGAATTCGACTCATGCGATCCCAGAAGTTTCAAGAGGTAAAGTACACACCGCCATCATAGTCTCAGTTTTTCCACTAACTTCCTTCAGGCTCGCGAGTATCTTCACGATCTCACCGTGTTCTACTTGGATACACTGACCTCGCACCCCATCTACAAGAAGGCCAAGAAGAAGGGTTTGGTCGACATGCCAGTTCATGAGGATGGTGCTTGGCATGAAGTACCAATCACCCACATCGTGCCCCTCTGGGTCCGTCGTAACAAGGCCGCACTTTACCTTGCCTTCCATCTCACCAGAGATGGGTTTAACGGGTGCAACATCATGTTCCCCATTGTTCCCAAGGGCGAGGACCGAGTGCGCTTGTTCCTTCACGCGCACAACACCAAGGACGAAGTCAAGGCGTTGATCGACTCTATCACTACTTGGCTCCAAGAAATGATGGACATTGAAGCCAGTGGTGATAAGAACAAGCTTCCAATTGCAGCACGTCTCGCGTTTGATCTCCTCGAAAACGATAAGGAGGCTACCAAGGAGGCTACTGAAACCGACACGAATGGTGCTTCTGAGAACACGAAGCCGATGAGCAAGGACAACAGCGGTACGAAGAACCTTATGAACGGTATTAGTTCCTTCAAGAACAGTCAGTTGGTTAGTGGGTTGAAATTTGGGGAGCTACCCACGCGCATGTTCTAGAACAGGTGTTTTTATTATATAGTCTAGATCTAGCTTACGGCGTTTTCGATATTTAACAATACAACTTCTTTTTCAAACTATTTACCATGCACTTTCTTTCCTACCTCTGTGATTTTTGGTTTTTTCTGAGATGAATTTGAAAAAAGGTAATAGACTTATTCGACCTTCTCAACGAAGTATTTCATAGAGCATGAGTTTTCGCAAATTAATGAATACTTCCTTGGAATGATTACTCAAGTATAACATTCTGGGGCTATAAAACTCTATCCAATCAAGATCTTGTGGTGCAGATAGGCATATTCCCTTCGAAACTCGTTTTTTCCTATTCTAAATATGTAAAAACACAATTAGAGCACTCTAAATCATTGAATAAAGAAAACCTGCTTTTTACTTTAAATCCTCACGCCATATCAGGTTTTCTCTGTTCTAATGCCAACTAGCCTTCGTTAGCTTTAACCTTTTATGAGTATTGCTGTTTTTCATAAGTCCCCTATCTCTACCCTACTTCAGATAGTTATAGAAGGACTTGATACGGAGTCATTTAACATGTTCTTGTTGTTATCTGATGCATTATATCTATGCAGAAGGGAAGATGGTATCCAGATAGGGAACTACTGTTATAAAACTATTTCTAAGCGGGAACTGAAATTTCATGTGCGAAATATGTTAGCAACAAAAGCTCATAATATCTTGTATGATTTTCCTCACACACTTGATGTTCACTTTGCGCGAAGCGGCACACTATTTCCTAGGGCGGATATCTCTGACCTAAAAATGCGATGGGCGAATAGATTTGCAGATGAACTAAAGGCGAAACAACAAAAGCATATTTGAGATCTTTCTCGGTCAACGCGTGAGCTTAAGATAACGTATCGATGTAATAAATTCACAAACAAATCGATACAGTCGCATATGTGACGGTATGAAGTTCTAAGTATTAGAGATATAAGCTAATCAGCTAATCTCTGACATAATCCGGGTGCTCGGCACTATACTTAGATTCTTTAGTTAACCAATCCCTAAACAATTTATCTATCTATTACGTCTATAGCTACGTAATCTACTACTAGATAGATTCTTCTAGAATCTAGTACAGCTAATATATATAGTAGTAGAATAGCTAGTAGATAGAAACCAGAACAGAACATAAGAGCAGATCGGATCAATCCAATTCTTTAATCTCTCTCCCATAGCATTATTTCTTTCCTTCCTACCTAGAACCTATCGATTCGCTACCTCTGAGTCTATCGCTAGACAAGTAGACGACTCTACCTCTGAGCTGGCTATAGAACAAGTAGCACCCTCCTTATTCCAACACTAAGCACATAAAGAAGCTACCACTTAGATGGTGGAGGTTTTCAAGTCTGTGTTCGCGCAACAGTCCATAGCTTGGATATCCCACAGATTCCACCCCATCAATCTTACCAATCACTTTCCCATAGCAATGCTATCTAATCCCGTCAACCAATCTCTCTTCTACATACTGGCTCTTTCTTGGGCCACAAACTAGAGCATTGTCCATCTTACCAATACGTCTTACCAACACATCTTTCTTACTTTTTAGGAGTCCACTTATCTCCGTCAGCCCATCGATCCAAGACCAGCCCAGCACTACCAGGGTTACGATAACCAGCCTCGACCTGCTTCTCATAACTGATTTGACGAAGTCTTTCTGTTTCTCTAGGAGTCATTCGCAAATACAACTCCACGCCGATCATGTGAAGAAACAGGCAAATCCAAAGCTAAATCACAAACCCGTCAGTCGCCTGAAGCTCATCTCACATTTTACCAGCAGTACCCTGGGATCAAACTTACCATGGTGCTAAACGACGCCACAGCACTCGCACCAAACTGCTCCAAGTGATTCGGGTCCTCCCTCGCAGCAACCGCAACCCGCTTCCAGCGATTCAGCGATCCATCCGGCAAGATACACTCCGGGTAGGTCTCCTGCGGAAATTCCATTCCAAGATTCATGTAAAGGAAATTGATCTCATCGCACATCCACACAGCCCAATAGTTGCCAATCTTTGTAATAATGCTCCTAGCCGCAAAATTGATGACGCGCGCCGTAATCGTAACAGCCATGTAAAACATGGTTCTCAGCATCCACGCACGATGCTGTTCAATCTGCTTGCGCCGAATATTCCACCACCCCATGAAAATTCCAATTGTGGTGATAATTCCCATGAGTGTTTCCACAGCGTGGCTATTAATACGATTGCCGCCCTGCTTGTGACGAATGACGACGAAAGCGGCAGCGTTACTAATCAGACACAGCAGCAAGACGACGTAGCCGTTGAGGCGGTGGAACAAAATCCATTTGTGGCGGATGATGGGGGTGAATTGGAAGGTCATAAGGATTCCAGCCGGGAGGATAGCAGCGAGGTGGATTAGCATGCCGTAGCGGTAGGAGCCGCTGCGGAAGTAGTACCAGTAGCCGGGGACGAGGGCGAAGTTTCGCTTGAAGTAGCCGTCGTAATCGAGGTCGCCGAGGCGGGAGAGGGAAAAACCGAGCATGCCGCCCGCGAAGATTACCCCTGGGATGGAATTGTTGGGTTTGTACTTTGGGTAGGGGGGGGGGGGGAAGGTTTAAAGGGTAGATTTACATAGTGGGAAATTGTATCCTTTGTTGAATCCGAAGAAGCGATATACCTTTCGATATGCAATTGCATATTTGTTGGTGTGCTCTTTCGTCTCGGATGCGGAGCTGACCTCACTGAGGTTCTGAGTGTCCTCCGATTTGATCATGGCGACGGAATGGGAGAGTGAAGGGCTTGAGATACAAAACTTGATATTGACAATGAAACAAAAAGATCTTCGAATGTAGTGTTCTGTACTTTCAAAGGGAAAAAAATATTTTAAGCATCGCTGGAGCTCATATACACGACCATATGGACATGGCACGCGAAACCTTCCGCTCCAGTACCCGTAGCCGCTCTGACCGTGACTGCGTGACACTGCAGCCGCTGATCTCCGATGCTCAGTTAGTAATGCTCGAAATATCACTCCATCGGAGACTTGGGGATCGCTCGAGCCAAGGTTTTTGTTCGTGCGGAGACGGTAGCTTCAGTAATCGGAGATGGTGGCTTCAGCAATGAGAAACCATGTTCACGGGATCCGACTGCTCTGCCCGAATACTTCCGCCCCGATAATGATGCTTGCATTAATATATTTAAAACTTAAAATTTCTGGAGTGAGGCGATTACAAATTTTGCATGTCGTCATCCTCCGGTTTCTGCTGCATCCGCTGCCCCTCTGCATGTATCCCAAGAAATGCCAAGACCCCGATGGTTGTCAGTGTAACCTGGAACCAGGCTTTCCTATTGCAATGTTTTCGCGGTGTTTGTAGTCCCGCTCCGTCTTGATCCTGGATTATTAATCCATGGAGACTAACTATCAGTATATTTGGCCATTGAGAAGAATGCGAAACGCAAGGCTGCTGTTCAGCGGCCATGGCTTTTATTGCTGAGCTGTTTGTTGAAAAACCTCAATGAAGGTCGAATAGCTCGTATTGGATGCAAGTCAGAAGCATAGAAAGTTTTCTAAGCCATGAAAATTTTGGATAGCGTAGCTCATTTCGACGTCGAAATCATTACATATTTGGGTTTAACATCCTCTAGAATAGATATGAGGTCTTATACGAGACACGTGGCAAACAGGCCTAGTGCTATTATCATTTGATGTCGATACATTCCATGGGTTGTATTTTGACTTTTACTAAGTCGTAGTATCTGGAGTGGTGTAGATAAACTAGGTGGGTTCGGGATGCGCAGTGATCAAACAGGAGAATTCTATGGAAGCTTCTTTAGCGTCAAACTTCTAAAACCCCTAGTCTCAGTAGCAGGATAATCATAACAATTCTCTTCCTTAATAGGAATGGCAAGAAAATTGCTCTCCCTTGTAGGGTAATGTACTATTGTAAAATGACACCTAGAATCAGAAGCATTGGGTTTGCAAACTTCTAGTCAAGATGAACACTGTTCAAAATTCACAATACGCGAGATCGCCGCATTTTGAATTTGAAACTGTCTGGAATAAAATTGAAGATATCTTCATCTATTTAGATACTCCTAATTATACCTTTTATCTCACATCCCTGACTCACTATATGCAGTAAGCGCCAGTTATTATCGAACCGAAATGCTATGAAAACCCCATACGAAACGCTGAGCTGACGCGTAGAAAACCTTAAACGATCGTTCCAGTAAGGTGAAAAAAGTGAAACTATGCCTTTCCGTCCACCAACCTCCTCAACTCCGTTCTCATGTGGGTCTCGTAGCCCAAATTCGATTGCCAATGCGTCATCTTAAGTCGTCTCAAGCCATGGCTGCGACTTGGCCACCACCCACTTTGCGGAACTAAAGATATGTCAGCAAAATGTGATCTATGCAATATCAATGAAGTGTACTTACACCAAGGAAAGGTGATAGAAGAGCCGTGATACCACTGGCAATAATGGTCATGATGTAAACGTTCCTCATTGCGTCGTTGATGACGTTCGCAAGCCGAAATTGTACATCTGGGGAGAAGCTCTTCCACTCTGGGCTGCTCGAGCCGGCAAGAATGGCACGCGGGTTGCCAGTAAAGTCGGATGGCAGGAACGGAACGATGACCTCGCGGCCCACATTTTGAAATACGTTGCCGCTGAGAGCGGGGAAGAGGGTGATTCCAATGCACTGCATGAGGCTGATGACACCAATAGCGTTGAAAACGTCCTTGGGCTCGACAACGTCCGAGATACAGCCAAAGGCGGCAATCATGTAGCAACCTCCGCCAATACCCAGCACGACGCTGTATCCGTAGATTGCCGAGACGCTTGTGCCAACGTCGACCGTGTACATGAGTGCACCTCCAACAACGGCCAGAAGCGAGCCAACAAGGAACCAAGGCATGTAGTAGCCCCATTTGGACATGAAGAAACCGTTCATAATGGCCATGAAGGAAACCATGAAGACGAAAGGAAGGAGTTTGACAGCAGCGTCCACGGGAGACTCGCCCTTGGCAAATTGGAAGAAGAGCGGGATGTAGTAGATGGGGATGTACACAGCCGCGGCAGCAGCGAAAGTGGCGAACTGCAGAATTCCCAGCTTGAAGTTTCGTAGTAGATGGCTAGGGTAGAGTCGGTTTTCCACGTCGATGAAGGGGTGGAACTTGTGGGTCAGGTAGAAGGCGATTGCGAGAACGCCGACAAAAACCCAAAGGATGATCATGCTGTAAGAGTCCCATTCGAAAAGGGTTCCGCCATAGGTGACAGCCATGAAGAAGGAGACGCACCAGCCTGTCCATACGCCTAGTCCAAGCCAGTCAACCTTATCCAGCCTCTGTTTGGCGGACTGGCCCTTTGCGAAATCGATGGAAGGCAAGATGAAGACTAGGACGGGCCCAGCCAGTGCGAAGATCAAGAGGTTGATGTAAAAACCCCATCGCCATCCGAGGCTACTTTCGGCGAATCCTCCGCCAACCTTTTGTATATAACGTCAGTCATGCATATGTAGTATAACAGGCCAAGTGGTAAAATACTTACGATTGGACCCAGGGCAGTTCCAATTCCCCACGTTGGAGAAATGAGAGAAATGTAGAGAGGACGCTCCTTGGGTGTAGTCACAACGCTGAAGAATGTCAAGGAGCCGACATAGATGCCGCAACCGCCAATACCGGCAATCATGCGTCCAACGATGAGAGAGTTCATGGTTGGAGATGCCGCAGATATGGCACTGCCCACCTCGAAGCAAACGACATAACCAAAGTAGAGCCATTTGATGTCGAAAGCCCCATACATCTTGGACTGAATGAGGGCAAAGGCAGTGGCTGGGAGGGCGTAGGCCGTGGCAAGCCATGGATACTTTTCAAATTCTCCTAGAGATGCAATAACGTTGGGCTGTATGTCTGCCACAACGGTGGTGTCGAGAGCGAAGAGGAAGACGCAGGAGAGAACAGCTGCGACGGTCATGACCCACTTGATGCCATGGATCTTACGCTCATACTCGGGTCCTCCGTCCCCTGTCGGCTCGGTCGTCTCTGGCGGCTTCTCATCAAGGACCGGACTCTGAGAGCGTCTTGGTTGTGTGTCGTTCATTTGAGCGCCGTTGTCAAGCGAACGTTTCGGCGACGGCGATGTATCGGGAGTAGAGGTGGAAGCGTATTTTTCCGATGATGCTGACATTGTGAAAGTGAGTTACTTTCTTTCGCTTGTTTGAGTGTAGTTTCTGGGCGTGTGTGTTATTAAGGGCAGCTACTGCCCACCACTACACAAACAGCCTTGTATGTGAAGTCGTTTGTCGTGTTTGCTATCTGCGCGTTTGTCCCGTATGAGGGGCGGAGTGTCGGCAAGGTGCACAGTTGGTAGGAGTGGAAGAGGGTTGATGACACAAGGTACGATGGAGTTTTGGGATGTTGGAATTATGCTATGATACTGTAGCTGGGAAGGGAATGGCTTTTGTATGTTCTGTGTGAAACGAACAGGCACGGCCCAGTTGATGCTTGTGAGATAACATGATTGAGGTAACACGACGATTGCGTGCCAAGATATGCAACTGGGTGACCATTGCCAGAAACAAAGGGGGGTTGCCTCGAAAACAGTATACATAAAAGGATGAAAAGCAGTCAAAAAATGTCAGCCAACAGCGTGAGCACATCAGCCTTGCCTAGAAGATTCCAGCTCAGGAACGGGTGCGGCACAGATTTCGGAATTAGGCAGCCAAGAAAACTCCAGCGCGGGCCCGATCGTGAATTGATGGCTAGTATGCGTCGATGCATTTCTCGAATTGGGGTTCAAGAGCATTCATTATTCAGCAACGTCCGACAACCAGATGCCATGAGACCACACCCCTGCCACGCTAATGCAGCCGGCTGACCCTCTTGTTTCGAATAATCACGTGACTGTCTGATCACCTGGTAGGTATCTGATTGGCTACATTGACTTCCTCTTACAGGGCAAGACCTCTACATCCTAAATCTCCTGACACGCTAATCATGCAACTAGCTGACCATCCATACCCAAAACACGTCATTGTACTACCCTTCTCCCAAAAGTGTAGGACCCCGCCCCCGCTCTATGAAAGTACTGTAGGAAACGGCATCTTGGCGTTCTCGCTTCACATGCGGCCCCGAGAAGCCAGTCTCATCGGCCCCCGAGCGTGCTTTCTCTGTCTTCGGTCTGTTTTGGTCTCCGCCTTTAGGAAACATCGTCTCTTTGCACCGAGAAGTGGAAGATACCTGCTTCCAGAGGACCGCGATACAGTACAGCATGTCGGTACCACTTATATTTAACGCGCGTGGCTAGGACAGCGGCTTCATAACTACAAAGAATTAAAAAAACTTCGCCTACTTTCAAATTGTCTATCGTTAGAAATCTGTTCATAATACGTTCTGATTTATTGCATTTCCTCAAGGCGTTGCAAGATTTGTTTCCGTAATCATACAAAATGTCACCCTCACTGGCAGCCTCCTCTTTGCTCTCCGTCAGAAAGTGGGTTGCGGTTGGTAAGCAGCAGAAGAGCCGAACATTGCTGAAGAGTCCTCCTTCTGACTGATATACGTAACCAGTAACTGGTGGAGGCACGGGAATTGGATTGAGTACGGCCACCTCACACAAAGCGCTGCTACCCTATCGGCGAGGCTTCACCTGCACAGCGCAGCGCCCTCCCATGAATCGGAGTCATTTGCCTACTAACTTATGTGACAAGTGTACGCAAAAGCCCTGGCTGCCAATGGAGCTAAAGTTTACATCACCGGAAGACGTCAAGAAGTCCTGGAAAAAAGTGCCAGCATCCACGGATCTGCAGACGAGGTTAGCGCTGCTGGGGGTCAAATTGTTCCCCTTGTCATGGATGTAACCAATAAGGATAGCATCAAGCATGCTGTCCAGCACATCGAAGAAGCTCATGGCTATATTAATCTGTAAGATTGTACTTCAATTATTGGACGCATATTCATAAGAGCAGTTCAGCTACTCGTTAGTCGGTTATTCCAAGAAACAAGCTAATGCTACGAACAGGCTTGTTAACAATGCTGGTGTGTGGACCACAAAGCCCGAGGCAGGGCCCGAGGATGGACCTGAAAAATTTGGTAACTCCATGTTTGACCAGTCAATTGATCTTTGGCAACAAGGTATGTTATCGCAAGAGCTTGGTTAAAGCGAATACTGTGCTGCGCAATACTGAACGTCTAAACTCAGCCTTCCTCGTCAACGCTACTTCCATCTACTTTGTAACAGCAGCTTTTCTCCCTCTACTAGCCAAGTCCATCTCTAGCCCCACTGGTAAGATGGGTAGTGTAATCAACACTACCTCCAACAGCGGCCAACTTAGGATGTAAGTTCTGACCTCGCATTCCTCCATTATCAAAATCCACGCTAAACGTCCCAAGGTCCGAAGCCTCACAACTAGCTTACAACGTAAGTCCCAACTCAACAGCCACTTCTCCACCCCTTTCTTGAGCTCTAACCCCACAACCAGGTCAGCAAAGCCGCATCTGTCCACATGACCCGCCAACTAGCCTTTGACTTTAGCCACGAGAACATCAAGATTCGCGTCAATGGCATCGCACCAGGTACATTTATTCACCCCGCCCCACCCTTGAAGTCCCCTTCCCAGTCCTATGTATGTTCTGGTTAAATAAACATACATCTAATATGCATGTGTGGCAGGCTGGTTCCCCTCTGAAATGACCACCGGCGGCTCCAACGAAAACAACGAGAGCACCGCACAGGACGATTCCGCTTTCCAACAGGAAATGCGAAATGTTGGGGCGCGTGTGCCTCCTGGCCGCATGGGCAAGGCTGAGGACTTGGCTAGTGTACGTTTTACTTACATCCAAGTTGCTTATATGGACGTTGCTAACCTGGGATTTGCTGATAGGGTCTCCTTACGCTCGCTACGAATGATTATATCTGGGGCATGAATCTTGTTGTTGATGGAGGTATTTTGCAAAGTGTTGCTGGGAATATTTAGGGGGCTTAATGGGTGGTGTTGCATCTTGTGAGGGGTTTCCAGGGCAATGGAGGAGTTGGGTAGATTTGAGAGGTAATGCGATAGTTTCTAAATTTTTTTGAATGCTTATATTAGCCTTGATCTAATGGGTGATATGAGGAATGAGATGAGAAGTGCAGATTATGCAAAATCGCTTAGGATATTACGGCGTAAGTTGAGTAGAGTGAACATTCAAGAGACTCTTGAGACGTGCTGGGGGAAGTCTTTGATCAAAACGATGGTGCTTCTCCAGCTTTGTATAATTCCCACACTGCCACTATAGAAAGTGTGAGGCATGTGGGGCGGATAAGTCACGTGAGAATATCGGGGTAAATGTCCGCAGGCTTTATTATGTGGGGAACTATACAAAGGATGTCGTACATTTTGCAGCGACGATCACACAGCAAGCAGTCTATGTCGTAATACATCAGAGTAGTATACCCGAGAAATGGAAGAATGTTTGTTCAACTCTACTACTCAACTATAGTACATTACGCAGCAGCGCTATTCTCCGCCAACACCCCGTTGCTCGCTTCTATCTCATCCATGCCCTTTCCTTGGCTCTTCTGTTTGCTCTTAAAGTACTGCGTAAAGTCATGTCGAATATTGTGAATGCTCTCGGCAATACTCTTGCCCCAGACGGGATCGTCGGCAACCTTTCCGCACATCTTCCAGAACTCCTCTCGCTTCTCTTCGTGCGCGGGGTCCCAGAGACGGTGGAAGTTTTCGCGGGACATAGGATCGATCATTTCGCGCCATATCTTGATGCGGATTTCGGAGTAGAGGTCAAGGATGGATTCGTCGAGCTCGTCAAGGTGGATTCCGGTGAAGCAGTCGTAGAGAGAGCCGACGTCGGCGAAGCCACCGGTCAGGCCCAGGCCACCGCTAAAGAGACTTTATTAGTGATTTTTTCTAGATAGTAGTTGGTAAAACTTACAAGGGGTTACATAGATGCGCTGCGTCAGCGATTAATAAGATCCTGCCAACTCGGAAGCTGGGAGCACATCTTTGCTGGAGCTTGTACGGGCTCATGCTAACGAGTTTATACTCATTGGGCTTTGGATGTCCGATCAGAATCTGCTCAAACCGGACGGGCTGGCGCTTGACCAATTTGTCTTTTGAAAGACCCTCCGAGTCGCCGTACGTAACTCGCCAAAGGCCATCTTCTGTGATTTTAGCGGCCATGTACCAATCAGTCGGGTGGACCACGAAATTTGAGTCCCACCAGCCATGACGCTCGTCAAAGGGAAGGTAGACCTGGGAGTTTAGCGGCATGTTTCTCTGTATATCGGTAGTGGACGTACATTGGTAGCAATAATCTGCGCTCGCAGCGTCTCTCCTGGGTATTCTTTCCCGAACAGTGCAGTGCGCACACCACTTGAGGCACCGTCCGCACCAACAAGGTAGTCACCAGAGATCTTCTTCTTTTCTCCCTCAGTCGTCTCTATCACTGCTGTCGCGCTCTTATCATCCTGCTCCACGTCTATGAGTTTATGTCCCCATAGGATCTCGGTGTTCGGATAGCTTTCGAAATGTTGCACAAGTAGTGGACCAAGCTTATCTAGTGGCAGAACGACCATGGCATATTTTGAATCTTCTGGTTCGCGGCCCATACCGCCTAGAAAGGTCCCATCCGGCTCACGCCAACATACACCTTTGGGTGTGAATCCTCTTGCACGGACGTCATCAATGATACCGGCACGATGGAAATCGTATACCGCAGATGGAGCGTAATGGGCGGCCCGGGGATTGCCATTAATCTGAGTGTCAGCATCGAGAATAGTAACCTTGATGCCGAGGTTTTTTGCTAGTAGTATACCTAGCAAAAGACCAGAAGGGCCGGCGCCCACAATAACGACCTGCACGAGTCATTACTAAACGTAAAGAGTGTCGAAGGACGGCAGAACATACGTGGTTAAGCTTCGGCATGGTGGTTACTTGATAACTTACTGCTGCAAGAGCTGCAGGAACATATGTTAGAAAACGCGCATATTTTAATTACACGTCTCTCATGGTGGGGCAAGCAATTCCCCGCGCCCCAGCCCTCTCCATGACTTTCTCCTCGATGTCGCAGTCGTATCGCAGTGCGGGGAAGATCTGAACAGGGCCCCACACACGGACGTTCGGCAGCGGTGCATCATACGGCCGAGTTACCCAAAGCCACGTGACCTTGTGAGTCAGGATAGGACAGCTAGTGAGCCTCGGTGGAGTCAAGAAACAGGATCGGACATGACGTATGATGATCACATGACCCGACCTTACATAACGCAAGCACAGGCCCCGTCGTCAAAAAACCGCGCGTCACTGTTCGCTGCTATGACTTGGGAATGCGCCTAACCGCTGACGGTCTTGGACTGTCGTTGCTATTCCAAGCACATGTGACGAATGTGTTGACGAAAGATAGCCCCAACGCGTACGACTGATCAGACGTCAACAGCCGCAACCACAGTGGAGACTGACCCAGAGTCCCAGCAGCCAGCGACCGCGCCGTCACCAAGCCAACATCATCACCGCTCATCTTATCACGCCTCCTTGACGAGTCGTAGCGTCCTCTTCACCATGTGGTGATTATCATCATCATCGACATCATCATCATCATCATATTGGAGCGAACCCGAAACATCCGCTCAGATCTTCTCGCCTGTGTTAAAATGGTTGGGATACGCAGGGGCTCCCGGCGCCGCCTCGCACAAACAAGCTTTACCGGCCCTTCAAGGGTTTTCAGCCTCTTGTTCGCCACCCTCCGACACCACCATTAACAGCCCGGCGCCAAAGAACTAATCGTGCAGAATTCTCCATGCGCTCTCAACACATTCCTGCTCTTCTTATCGTTGTTGCCGCCCTGCATTCAGAATAAAACAGCAGTGCGGTTCCGCATGTTCTCGATCGATGAGACGGCAGCACCGCTCCACTGATGTTCTCTTACGGCGCTTTGAAGCCCGCTCCCACGCTGCCCCTAGATTTGTAACCATTGGGCGGAAGAGCACAGCCAGGCTTGGGCAGACCCAGTTATACCCACTCTCTCCTTATCTCGGTTTTCCTCATTAGACCTTTCCCAAGCTTTGGCACAATGAGTCCACTTTTCTGCTACCACCCTTGGAATGCATGCATGAAAATCCTGGCCATTGCGGTATCTGCGCTCCGTCAGGTGTCATCAGTCAAGAGAGGTTTATCAAATATTGTGCAATCCTATGCTGGGCACAGTTGTTTCTGTTCAAAATGCTCATAGTAAATTGTCTTCGAATGATCTACTAGATTACTTTTCACTCGGCAAATCCGCCAAGAACATACTCCAAGTACTCTTTTTCGCCGACAGCGTCATCGTCATTTCCGGAACTCGCGTCGGTTTCCCCTAAAATAAATCCGACGCCAGTGCTGTCCGCTCCCGCTGCAGTATTCAGGGATCTTGGCCTTTGCTTATTGTACAGTTTTGGTGCCTGTCAACATCTTGGTACTGGTGCTCCCGAAGTGCAAGGTCCCCTGTAGCGCTGGCTCCACCCAGCTTTTGTCATGTTACTGAGCCCAACACCGAACATTCTGGCCACTGTATTTCGACAAGAAAAATTGGGTCTGTCCGCCACTACACAACTTGAGAAGTTTCTAACTTGTCAGCTTGACGTTCGTACGCTTGCAGCACGCCCCCGCGCTAGCGGCTCTTATCAATCCCACACACCTCTTTGAAGGGGTACTTTCCCAGTCACACTGTCATGATATCCCAGTCCTGCATTCATTTTTCTCACTGATCATTACCGAGCATATCCCTAGCATACAAAGTGCAAGCGACCGTACCTGCCTGCCTAGTTATCCACTGATACCCGCACATCAGTTGGAACTACGCACTATTCATTGGAGATCCACCGCTAAGTGCGTGAACGGTTCTGGACCACAGACTGGCTTTTGAAAATCGCCGAAAGTACATTGTATGCGCACAAATCGATAGGTGCAACGTTATCTGCGCCTAATAACGGAACTCGGCGCGTTACAGATTACTGCGAGTCGAGTGGTCCGTCCTGAAGTGCCCAACTAGTCTCGCAGCAGTGCCCAAACCATACAAAACACTATGAACCCCTTTCACGATGCTGGCCCCTCTCGCCAGAACTACCTCGAAGCAGAAGAACAAATGTCTGCCACGCCTAGCAGGAAGCGTGTAGGCTGGAGCTCAGAACCCTCTGCTAGTCGCTCAGTCCAATCGCCCGAAGACACTGGCTCTGCGGGGCACAACACGCCCCTCGAACGCTCAGATGTATCACATGACGACCTTCAAAAGATCCGGGCTTCACTACGACTAGCCCTTGGAAACGAAAACCTCCCTGAAGAAGTCATCCAGGAACCTGTTACATCAAAGGACGTACAGAAACCTCGTCCAGCTATACGGAAACCCGGTCCTCGAACACCTCCACCAGAGTTCTACCTCAATGACCAGCCTAATCCCTTTGACGAGAATGCCCCATCCAGGCAGTCATCAATAGGCAAAGACCTCAAAGAGCGGTCTGGCCTTGCAGCTCAACGTCGTGCAGCAAGACTATCCAAGTCGGTCGGTACATACTCTGCTCCTGCATCACGGCGTAACTCCAATGAGCTCACCTCACCGCCGGTTGAGCTCCAGAGCATGTCACAGCAGCATGAGTCAGTGGGAGAAACAACTGATGATGATGAGGACGATCCTCGCTTCATGAAGCGCGCTTCCATGATCCTTCGACAACATACCATCCGAGAAGCCAACAACCAACCTCCACTGATCCCAGAAGACCTCTACCACGATATTAAAACTCCACTTCAATCCGGCCAGGTCACACCAGATGCGTTGGAAATTGAGGATGAGCGTGTGGTTCGACCCACCAAATACCGCACAGGAGTGCTTGGTACCTTGATGAAGATGTCAAGTAACGCTGCAGCCCCTCCAGCTGGCAAGAAAACTCTTCACCGAAGTCTCAGTACGGGCACATTCAGCGGTGCTTCGACTGCAGCCAACTCCCCGAACCCTTCACCGCCCGTCTCCGGATACTCCACTCCACGTGGAGGTCGCTCTTGGTTCCGAAATCATCATCACAATCAATCAGTTGTGTCCGTCTCCCAATTGGTTGGAGCATCGGCGCATAGCTTTGCTACCCCTGCGCAGAAAGAGCTCGGCCAGGAGTTGGATGAACAATACAAGAAGACCCGCCCTGGCATGGGAAAGCGGTCCAAATCGGACGATTCCATATTGCCGTTCAAGAGGAATAGGAAAAAGGAAGAAGAGATCAGAATCAAAATCCACCTCGCTGGTACTTTGGCGCGCCAGAACTATCTCCGCAAGCTTTGTAAGGCGCTCATGATGTACGGTGCGCCTACACATCGTCTGGAAGAATACCTGAGCATGTCTGCTCGTGTCTTGGAGATTGAGGCACAGTTCTTGTACATGCCCGGCTGCATGATCATCGCCTTCGATGACTCCTCGGTCCACACTAGTGAAGTCAAGCTTGTTCGTACCAGTCAGGGTGTCGACCTTGGCAAGCTTCGCGACGTGCATGAAATCTACAAAGATGTCGTTCACGACCGCATCAATGTTGAAGAAGCTACACCGCGTCTTGATGCCATCATAAATCGCAAGGCCAAGTTCAACAAGTGGCTTAGGGTACTGCTGTATGGATTGGCGTCTGCTACAGTCGGGCCATTTGCCTTCCAGGCTCGGTTCATCGATCTTCCCTTTTGCTTCCTGCTTGGTTGTATCATTGGATGGTTGCAACTCGTTGTCGCCCCAGGCAATGACCTCATTAGCAACGTTTTCGAAATTGGCGCATCAGTCATCACCAGTTTCGCGGCGCGGGCCCTTGGGTCTATCCGACACGATGGCAAGGAGATATTTTGCTTCAGTGCCATGGCGCAGTCCAGCATTGCCCTTATTCTACCCGGTTTCATGGTTCTCTGTGCCTCGCTCGAGTTGCAGAGTAAGCACATTGTCGCTGGCTCAGTTCGCATGGTCTATGCAATCATCTACTCCCTCTTCTTGGGATTCGGCATCACCATCGGTTCAGTCTTGTATGGAATGATGGATAAGAACGCAACCTCGCGCACAACATGCCACGACCCTATGTCGACAAACTTTTACTATCTTTTTGTTCCCGCGTTCGCGATTTGCCTTCAGATTGTCAACCAAGCCAAGTACAAGCAGATGCCATCAATGAGCATCATTGCATTCATTGGATGGATTGTCAACTTCCAAAGCTCCAAGTACTTCAAGAGTAACGCGCAAGTCAGCAACACCCTAGGCGCTCTTGCCATTGGTATTGCGGCCAACGTGCATGCTCGCTTTGGTCGTCACATTGAGAACTGGTGTCTTGATACATGGGAGATCAAGATGCGGCCTCACTTCGTGAAGTTCCGTAAGATGTACCTCAGGAAGAGTCACGGACCGCTTCGCACCCACAAGGTTGAGCGTTCAGCTTACGACCCTACACACACCAGCAGTGGCCACACTTCAAGGGCTAGCTCCATCAGTGAGTTCACGCCTCACACTCGCAAGATTGGCTACGGGTTGGCCGCTGCTGCCATGCTGCCTGCCATCTTTGTCCAAGTCCCCTCTGGTCTCAGTGTGCAAGGGTCGCTTGTATCTGGTCTTATATCGGCGGATCAAATCGTGCGCAACAGTACTGGAAACGCCACGATAATCAGCGGTGCAGATGTTGGCATGGGCAGTTCTATCAATTCTATCGCACTCGACGTCGGTTTCTCGGTCGTGCAAATTGCGATTGGTATCACCGTTGGCCTTTTCCTTGCGGCGCTCATTGTGTACCCGCTTGGCAAGAGGAGGTCGGGTCTGTTCAGTTTCTAGAACAGTCGTGTTTGGTTGAAGAGTTTGTTTAAAGCATAGTTTTGCCTACGGTGGTCATAGTAGAGGCTCACTCTACCATTTTTGTTCAAAAAGCAAGCGAGTCATGCATTTACATGGAGTTTGGAGTTTCTTTTCTTGTTGCCCACTTCCAACGACGCAACGAGTGAACAATAAAGTTAGATAATACGATTCAACACCCATTTTTCCACTACACACAATGCATGCATCATTTCTGCACAAAGCCTTTTGCTCACCGCACTTTTCTCTCGCTCCAAGTCTACGCTTTTGCCACTCTGACGATGACATCACCAGACATGTCTTGGCAATTTGGCTCGAAAGGATACACTTCCAAATTAGGGTTAGTAAATTCCGCGGCTTTCGCGCAAACGCATTCTGCCTATGTTGAGAATTCCCGTGTCTCCACCACGAACTTATGCAATAGCGGGATGGGAATGTATGAGAGGTGCGTATGCGACGTGTCACATGTGGGACGCTCCGCAATGTCGCTTGCAGCGGGTCACTGTTGTATGGGGATGAGCAGCGGCTTGCCGTTTGTCATGTTAGCGTGAGGTGATCACCGTGTATAGTTTCTTGTAGGAAAACGCGCATAACATGGACTGCAAGTAAGGGCGTACCATGCACAAAACTGCTTATTCGTATCAACCGCATTACAAGAGTCTGTTAAAAATGTAAAGACAGAGTAAAAGGCAACTGGACCAGATGTGCCATCCTCCAATCCTCTTGGCTATGTAGCTGAATAATGTCGATTATCAAGCTCGCTGTCCACGCATCCCGAACTCACCACAATGACTTTCGAGAATATTATTGTAAACCACAAAGATTCATATAAAAACTAGCAAAGAACTATGACATCAATCCCTCACCCCCAAAACGAAACAAAAAGCCACTTCACCCACCTCCAAACCCCAAC
Source organism: Bipolaris sorokiniana ND90Pr (assembly GCF_000338995.1). Taxonomy (NCBI): domain Eukaryota; kingdom Fungi; phylum Ascomycota; class Dothideomycetes; order Pleosporales; family Pleosporaceae; genus Bipolaris; species Bipolaris sorokiniana. The sequence continues at coordinate 1,583,865 of NW_006911901.1, read as the reverse complement.
CACCCTCCAACTAACCTCCGAACACCCCGACATCCACTCCGCCACATCCTCTCTCACAACCAACCCCTACCTATCCAATATCCTTTCCACCCTCGGCGCCCCCCAAAGAACAAATCACGTCGCTTTCTCCCATGGCGCTCCGATATTCAGCTCCCAAGGCGCAATGGCCTCGCCCCTCATCGAATTCGTAAAAATTTCCTTCCCGGCTGCGCGCGCTACACCAGACTTCCGCGGTAGCATCGAGCGCGATTTCCGAGTTTTCGACGAGAAATGCGTAGCTGTTGCGCGAGGAAATGGGGGTGTGGCGTTTGGGTGGGGGGTTGATGAGGAGGAGCAAGAGGGTGTTGAGGGGGGGATGGCGGTGGGGTTTTTTGTCCTGAGGGGGTGGGAGGGGATGGAGTATTTTGAGCAACTGGTGGGTACGAGCGAGTTTAAGGGGGCGATTGAGGGGTTGAAGGGGTGGGGGGCGCCGATGAACATGTGGTTTGTGCAGAGGGGAGAGTAGAGTGGGAGATGATGAAATACATTTATGATTCTCACTCAGATGTTTGGCTTTGTTTGTAGTTACTGCTAAATGAATGAGATTCAACACTCCTATAGTTATTGGTGTAACTATAGCTATTATTTTCGTGCTAGTAGCACTGCTAAGCTGTATCTTCTGGAGGACGCGTCGCCATGTAAAGGCATCAAAAAAAAATTCGCTATGAAGCCCTTGAGGCCCACTACATGCTGTCCCAATCACCTAAGTAGTACAACCCTAGTATGAAGGCTCGGAAGAAAAGAGCTCCAAAGACGATTCAGCTGAGGCTTAGATACGGTATTAAAACCATTTCCTGGTATAGCCATCGTGAGAAATACTGTGAAATCAAACGTATTTGTGACTATAGAACCCGGTAAATAAGGAAGCTTTGACTATTACCTCGCAGCTGTCCGAACCCAATAGTCGCATCCCGCCAACACACCTTCACAGATTCATTCCGTTTGCATGCTTGCTGTAGCACCCTTTCAATCTCACTGTGCTCTTTGTGTACTTTAGTGCCGGTTTCGACCTGCAAAGACCAAATGAGAGCTCCGGGAGGTTGCTGAACATGGCTTGCAAAGGCTAATATTTTATGTGCGGCTAGGATTTGGCTCTCGAATCTTACGCGGTACTGAATTCTCCTAGATAGAAGAGTAATAGCGGTACATGTAACTAACGTCCCTCCCTGAGTGCTGGGACACCCGCCGTGCTGGTGTGATGGGCTATGCCCTTGATGACTTGGCTATGCCAAGTAAGCGATTAGCGTGGTACGCGGGGCCCGCTGATCCCGAGTATATATATCCAGCTACCATGACAACAAGACAAGCTTGTTGTCTTGTGCCAACCTTTTGGTCAAGTGGACGGCGCGAGTAGCTGCGCGCGCGGTTATTTTAACCCGCCCATTACAGCTGGGACAAATGAGGGGTACATTGACTTTCACTACTTCGCTTTCTTCGCACATCCCGATAATCGTTGTAAATCTATATCAGCAATAGTTAGTTATACTAGAGCTATTAATAAGCTCGTTCCTATTCTCTTACCTAAAAATTACGTTGCTATTGCTGCCCTTTTACGAATGTTACAAGCAGCCTTTATTACGTGCATAACAGCACTGCTCTGCTATAGCACTACTTAGAAGCTTTTGGTATCTATTGCATATATAGGAAGTTAGTACCTGGCCCTAAGAACCTCTTATTAGCGCGGCAAGCCATTATCAGCCTTGCGCCTGCTGTAATGTCTAAAGCTATGCAGGGTCGCTACGCGGATCGCTACTTTGGCTAGCGGTAAGCGACCCCGCACGTCTGACGTAATAACCTTGAGTGTAACGTGTGGGATTTGGGGTGCCCAGCTTACTGATCTGCCCAGCTTACTGATCCAACACGTTAACTAACTAGTTAACTAGTTATCTAACTAATATACTTACTGTGGCTGATACATCTGTGGCTATGTAAGGTCTTGACTGTATCTGATATAGCGCGTCCTGTTCAGCGCTTTATTTCTGTCACGTGACAGATCTCTCTTGATCGGCCATGCCCGCGCTTATTGTTGCACGCAAATCCCCTGTGCCCATCACCACGTTTGCTATTGTTAGCTAAACCAAACTGGCACATCTATAGTTACCTAAGTTCTTGTATTGCTGTATCTTCATGAGCTAAACGAGAAGCACCTGCCCGCCTGTTGGCGTGGCTGAAGCATGCAGGCTGCTCAGCATGTGGCAGCCTCACTCACAGCCTGGGCTGCGCCTCCTATCTCGCACACCCGCGACACAGCCTGTCGCCATCACGAACCCTCTGCGAAGCTGCTAAGTTGGATTTGAATATAACACCCAAGTCGACGCGCTCTGTCCGCCACCCCTACCAGTAACGACCATTGTCCCTAATGAGCGAACGGGCCGCCATACTCCATCGATCCTTCTTCCGCTATCGCTAGCCTTACATCCTCTGTTTACGAAGCGATGCGACTCTTACACTGGACAAGTGGCGACAAGCTTGCCTTAACAGAGGACTTGATCGGTGACGATAAGATCCCGCCCTACGCGATACTCTCTCATACCTGGAACGAGGGTCAAGAAGTAATCTTCGACGATCTAGTGAAGAACAGCGGAGAGAGTAAGACAGGATACGACAAGATCCGCTTTTGCGCATCCCAAGCCAAGCGTGATGGTCTGGGCTATTTCTGGATAGACACGTGCTGCATCAACAAGGCGAACCATGCAGAACTTTCGGAAGCGATCATTTCTATGTTTCGCTGGTATAAGAACGCAGAAAAGTGCTACGTGTATCTTTCTGATGTTTCTAGCAGATCTTCTGGAGAAAGCAGCGATGCGCACAGGAAGCGGAAACCTGTAATTAGGAAGAGCAGGTGGTTCACGAGAGGGTGGACACTTCAAGAGCTGATCGCTCCAGCATCCGTTGAGTTCTTCTCTAAGGAGGGAGAGCGGCTTGGTGATAAAGTGTCTCTGATAGAGACACTTTATGAGATCACTGGAATCGATGTACAAGCGCTTAGAGGCAGTCCGGTGACAAGCTTTACTGTGGACGAACGGATGCGGTGGGCACAAGGACGCAATACGAAGCGTGAGGAAGACGCAGCTTACTGTCTTCTGGGTATCTTCGATGTTCAGATGCCGCTTCTGTACGGAGAGGGGCGGGAGAAGGCTTGGCAGCGGTTGCGGCGAGAGATTCGAGAGCACCTCTCGATTAACTTGCCTGTTGCAACAGGTGCTTCTTTCAACTCCCATAGCGAGGAACACAACGCACGATGCCTGCCAAATACCCGCACTGAGCTACTGGACTCGATTGTAATGTGGGCGAACAACAAGGCTAGCAAACCTATATTCTGGCTGAGTGGGATGGCTGGCACAGGGAAGTCTACGATTGCACGGACAGTCGCTGGGTCGTTTGTTAGCTGCAGTCAGCTAGGAGCAAGCTTCTTTTTTAAGAGAGGTGAAGGCGAGCGCGGCAACGCTTCACGCTTCTTTACCACCATCGCCACTGATCTAGCCGCCTGCGAGCCGGGCATGCTAGTCGGGATTAAGAAGGCGCTTGATGAGGACTCGGCTATCTCACAGCGAGCTCTAAAGGACCAGTTTGAGAAACTAATCCTACAACCACTCCTAGGCATACAACAGGCTCGTTCGCAGGGCTCGGCGCGTGTTATCGTGATAGACGCGCTAGACGAGTGTGAGCAGGAAGCAGACATTCGGGCGATCCTCAAATTGCTTGCTCAAACAAAAGACATCCGCCCAGTGCCGCTGCGGATCGTGGTGACTAGCCGGCCAGAGCTCCACATCCGCCTAGGCTTTAGGGAGATGCCAAACGGCACGTACCAAGACCTCGTTCTCCACGAAGTACTAAGGAACACAATTAAACACGACATCCGTCTATTCCTAGAGCATGAGCTCGGTGTGATACGAAAAGAACGCAAGTTGGCTCCAGACTGGCCAGCGCAACAACAGATCCTTGCGCTGGTTGAGCTCGCTGTGCCGCTGTTCATCTATGCTGCCACAGTGTGTCGGTATATTGGCAGTAAAGGAGGCGACCCTGAAGTGTACCTGAATAAGGTCTTGCAGTATCCAAAAACAGCTTTTTCACAGCTCGACCAAACCTACCTTCCCGTCCTGGACCAGTTGCTTGATGATCAGGAAGAAAGAGATAGAGAAGACTGGCTGCGTGTCTTTCGTGAACTCTTAGGTAGCATAGTCATCTTAGCGAGCCCACTTCCTGTCGGCCCCCTTGCGCGCCTTCTCCAAGTTCCGATGAAACAAGTCGAATGTCGATTAGATGCCTTACACTCCGTTCTTAGTATTCCTGACAGGGAGGATATTCCTGACAGGGAGGATATTCCTATCAGGCCACTGCACCTATCCTTTCGCGAGTTCCTCCTCGACCCCCAAAAGCAAGGAAAGAACCTATTCTGGGTAGATGAGAAAAGGACGCACCAGAAGCTTGCATCTCGCTGCCTTGAGCTTATGTCTAGATCTAGCGGTCTTCATCAGGACATGTGTGGCCTCCCAGGCTCTGGAGTGCTGAGGAGCGAGATAGATGAGCAGACAGTTGCTACTAGCCTGCCACCTGATCTACAATATGCGTGTCGCTACTGGGTTGACCATCTCAAGCAGAGTAGGCACGGCATCGTTAACGGAGACGCGACGCACCTCTTTCTACAGAAGCACCTTCTTCATTGGCTTGAAGCTATGAGTCTTGTAAGAGAATCGAGCAGATGCGTTAACTTACTAGATAGCCTTCAGGCACTTACTAGCGTAAGATCCTTACAAAACACTCTCCTGATGCTCTACTAATATGCAACATAGCCATCGGCAAAGCTAGTTTTAGGCTTTCTTCACGACGCTAAGCGATTTGTGCTGCGGTTCCAGTCTCTTCTTATAGATGCGCCGCTGCAGGTTTATTACTCTGCACTAGTATTTGCGCCAGAGAGGAGTCTAATACGGCAAACATTTGTAGATCAAGTGGCAGAAAAGGTTAAGATGCTGTCTATGCGAGAAGCAGACTGGGACGCATGCCGCAGCACGCTCGAAGGTCATTCCTCCTATGTCAGCGCGATAGCCTTCTCGCCAGACGGGCAGCTGGTCGCGTCGGCATCTGACGACAACACAGTACGGCTGTGGGAGGCGGCGACAGGGACGTGTCGCAGCACGCTCGAGGGCCATTCCGACTATGTCAGCGCGATAGCCTTCTCACCAGACGGGCAGCTGGTCGCGTCGGCATCTG